>NC_048408.1:423024-424171 GCF_013103735.1 Etheostoma cragini
GGGGTTCAGACCAGACACAGACATAAATACATATAGACAAACTGATCCCCAACAACATCACAAAAGAAACACACATACGTACAAATTTACCAATTGCAATCTCAATAATTAAAACAAGTACAGGTGCATGTTCCAGTGATTCCATAGTTTTGACAAATATCTGGTATCACTAAGTGCAGGATGGATTATAGCATTTAAAATCGTATTATTTGACTCAGTTAATCGACATATAAATCTGTACATAAACTTTCTCAGCACAGCATGGAAGGTGGGAACATTACAGGTCACACACAGATGGCTAGCACTGGTCCATCTTGGACGCTTCATCAAAATTCTAAATGCATCATTGTATGCCACCTTTAACTTGTTCATCTTTGCTTTACTATAGCTGCACCATAGATGAGCTGTATACAGTGGAGTACAGTATGCTCTGAAACGAGATATTTTAACTTCTTCGGAACACATATGAAATTTGCGTGCCAGAATATTTGCTTGTCCATATAGTTTACGGCACTGCCGCTGTATATCATCATCATCACAAAGCTCGTCCCTGATAATGTGGCCCAAGTATTTCTCTTTAGTAACCACATTAAGGTCTTGCCCTGACAAGTAAAAAGAGGGAAAACATAGCTTCCTGTCCTCCATAGTTCTGACAATCATTACAACACTCTTTTTAGCATTGAATTTGATGTCATGTTGTAGCCCATATTCTGAGCAGACTCTAAGCAGTTGCTGTAGGCCAGCACTATATGGAGACATAATTTCAATTCAATTCAATTCAATTCAATTTATAGTATCAATTCATAACAAGGGTTATCTCAAGACACTATACAGATAGACCACACTCCAGAATTTACAAGAACCCAACAGTTCTAGTAGTCTCCTCCAGAGCAAGCAACAGTGCGACAGTGGAAGAACTTCCTTTTAGGCAGAAACCTCGGTCAGACCCAGGCTCTTAGTAGGCGGTGTCTGACGGGCCGGTTGGGGTTGGAATGAAGAGTGGCAATAACAAAAATAGACAAAAATTTGTAGTCTGTAGCAGTTCATGGCATAGCAGGACGCTGTGCGACATTACAAGGCACAGCAGGACGTAGCAGGGCACTGCAGTGTAGCAGTAGAACATGGCATCACAGAACATGGAGCGGGA
>NC_048408.1:424271-424519 GCF_013103735.1 Etheostoma cragini
TTCTGAAGGCAAAAGGGGGTCCAACCCGTTACTAGCATGGGGTACCTAATAAAGTGGCCGGTGAGTGTATATGCACAATATATAATAATAATAATAATATTAATAAAATCGATACCAATAATAATACAATATGCAATTTACTGTCAATACATTTTAATATTAACACAACAATTTTTGCATGTTACTGAAACGTTTTATTTCTCTTAAAGCCTCAGACGTACAGGCCCCTCTCTCGCTCCTGCCGCATC
>NC_048408.1:424567-429823 GCF_013103735.1 Etheostoma cragini
GGACGAGCCCACCGACAACGAGCTGCTGGAGGCCTCACAGGAACTGGACCGGCCCCTGCAACCTCCAGCAGCCGTGGAGCAGACGGCAGAGACACCAGCTCCCCCGCCACGTCCTGGAGCTGCCAGTCCCCCGCCACCTGGAGTGCAGGAGTTGACGGAGCCAGCTGTCCTCCCTCCCCCGCCTCCTGCAGGCAGTGCTGAGGTAAGTCTGTTTGTCAAAACATAGAACAAAACACACAAAAAACTGCCCTTACACATCCAATGTTTCCCTTTAGATATTTACGTGTCCTGTGTGGTTGTGTTGTTACCTCTCCAGCTGTTGCCTGCGTCCTGGCGGGCAGCTCTCACTGCGGAGCAGCAGCAGTGGATTGGCCGGGAGCTGTTTACCAGGAGCAGCAAGGGGAGGTCCCGGCTCCTTAAGGAGTTGAACGTGTGGTGTTACCCTCCCCAGACCCGGCCGATCTACACCCAGCCTCCCGTGTCCCCCGACCCCTTCTTGGCATGTCGGCTGTTCCTGTGGATGCCACACAGGATCTGGCAGCAGCAGCTGACATGCCCCCAGCCTTTGTGCACAGGTACCATGACAAAGGCTGGGCTTTACAGGACCATCCGGAGGGTCCTGGACATCGACGGCTGGTATCTCATGGCCACTGAGTACCTAGAGTGCCGTCGGTATAAGAAGAAGGTCGGAGGCTGGTCACAGGGCATTATTAGGCAGCTGTCCCCCACCTACAGCTGCCAATTCCCGGCTGTACTTACGTACAAGTAAGAAATATCAGTTTGTGTTGTACGTACTGTATGATGTATATTTCTTTGGCTGTATATAATGTTTGTTTTGTTCCTGCAGGCTGTCCTGTGACCTTAGGGTGGTGGCACAGCTGAGGTCACGCACTTTGGGCAACAGTGCTTCTCGGCTGTGCAACACCCTGCAGGAGACACACTCGGATGCCTGGATGCGGAGAGCTATCGCGTACCTCGGCGTGTGCGAGCAGTTCCTGGCCTTGTGCGCGGTGAGGGGGCAGTTCTCACCACCACCCGAGATGCCCCCTCTCCCCTCAGCCTTCTGGCTGTTAACGGTGTACAGCCATGACATCATGGCACGGCTGGAGGAGTACAAGGCCAGGATCACGTCAACCTTCGGGTCCATCTTAAAGATGGATTCCACTAAGAAGGCAAGTGAAGTTTGTGACAATTTTGCCTTAGAGCTGCTGTTACAGCAGCGCTGTGTGTTCGTGGACTCACAATAACATGTGGAATAACATGGATCTCTCTCCGTAAGGTGACGAAAAAGCTTGCAGGTACCGCTGCAGACACGGCCACCTGGGTTACCAACGTGGGTAAGGAGCACGGGCAGGTCCTCATCAGTGTCCTCACCTGCTCCGAGGGCACAGAGGGCCTGTCCCCCATGGCGGCCGGGTTGATGAGGCGGTACCGACTCGCCGAGGTACCACCCCCCCAGCTGATCTACGTGGATCGCGACTGCTGCAGCCGAGACGGCGTGTCAAAGACAGCTGCCTTGTTTCAGGTGTGAAACTGACACTGTTAACAGCATTATTAATAATAGCTTTCTTTATCTCACATTTCACAATATAACATATATAAGTATGAGATGAATGTAGATGATTTTTCTCTCTCTGTGTGTGTGTGTGTGTGTGTGTGTGTGTGTGTGTGTGTGTGTGTGTGTTACCCTTATGAAAACTAAACCACATTTTTTTGGTTCTGTCATTTTGGTTCTGTCACAGGAGTTGGGGACAGCTCGTTGTGAGACTGGACATCTGGCACCTGATGCGGCGCTTCGCATCAGGTGTCACCACAGAGACCCACGAGCTCTACGCCCCCTTCATGAGGCAGCTGTCTCATTGCATCTTCGAGGTGGACTCGAGAGATGCCCGCCGTCTCGCGGAGGCTAAGCGGTTGCAGCTGGAGGGGCAGCACGGGATGGTTGGCCTGACTGACGCCGAGGTCATCAGGAGGATCTCCAGGGAGGAGTGGAGGCTCCACGGTCGTCGACGGACACATGGAGCCGAGGAGTCGACACTCCTCATCCACGACCTCCTATAGACCTTCGGCGGACAAGCCGGGCGCAACATCCTGGACATCCCGTTACTGGATGCTCTCCGCATCCAGGAAATATGGAGTACGCAGAGGCCCCACCTCAGCTGCATCCAGGACCCACCGGGCGTGCAGCTGTACACCCAGACCGGCAGGCTGACAAAGGGGGGCTCCACGTCACTGGAGTCCTTCCACCTCCACCTCAACCGGTTCATCCCAGGTACTTGCATGTTTCTCACAGCTTGTGCTCAAATAATCTGTATTAACATAAAACTCTGATTCATTTGTTATCAATAACCTGCCTCCTCAAGGACGCGCGCCAGTGCATTGCACTTCCATGCGTTCCTGGTCGATGGACTGGTGAGGTGGAATGAGGACCGCGCAGCAGCAGCTGCACCCCCGGTCGCAGCTGAGGAAAAGGTGGGACCTCTGCACTCCTACAGTGGCCACCTCAAGCACGTCCTTAACCTGAAGAGCCAACGGGTGCTTGTCCTTCCTATGGTTAAGGACTTCACCAAGCCTGCTGAGTACACAGGTATGTGTGATGTCCAAACAGTTTATTAAAACATGATATCTATGAGGAAAACGAGAACTAACAAATCTTTTGCTTTGTATTTCTGCTGCATGACAGGGGAGCTCATAGGAGTTGAGTACCTGTACCAGCAGAGTGCTTGAGGTTGTCAGCTTGGACCCTTACACTCCGGACGAGGCTGCTGCCATTGAGTCCCTCGGGGAGGACGTTGAGGACCCAACTCTCTTCGAGCCCAATACCCTCTCCGGCAACACAGTGGCAGCAGCTCGGTCAGGGGATCCAGCTGACGCACCCCCGTCTGAGCCATCCGGTCCCGCAGCCCCTCACCACCATGCCTCTTTCGAGGCCCCAGAAGGTCCTGCTTCCAACCAGTCCTCCTCAGAGTCTGAGGTAAGTTCACTGACTGACTACAGACTGATGTTGATGACTGTGTTAATAGGAATAAGAATAAGAATAATCACTGGTGAAAATGAATCTGTTTATTTCAGACAATATACTCCAAGTATATATTTATTTGTAGATTGTTTTTAAATTTATTTAACACTTTTATTGTTATTTGTACACAAAAAAGAGTCTCCAATGGTGAGACTCTTTCCAATTATTATTATATTATTTCTATAATTCAAACATGCTGTGTAATAACCCACTCTGTGCTCTCATTGACTCCTTCAGCAGCCTTCTCGGACCGAACTCGGGCCCTGCAAATTGGCCCAGTGCCAGTTGCCTGGTAGAGGCCATTTGCAGCCAGCTCTGCCAGCTCCACCCCAAAGGCACGCGGTCCGGGGGGATCCGTTGGGACAGGTGGGCCCTGGTCCTCTCGGTCTACGTGGCCATCAGAGCGGCAGTGCTGGCCAGCCCGAGGCTGATGGCTCAGACGGACATTCAGCTCTTTGAGCTAAATCAGAGGACACTGTCCCAGTGGTAAGAGTTTAACATAAAGCAGTGTTGACATGTTGTAATATGTACTGACAGTTATCTATTGATTGAAGCTCAAGAGTCTAAAAGCAGAATATGTTTGTCTTCCAGGTTCTCTCTGCGCCAGAAAGAGGAGGAGAAGGCTGTGCTGCTGCAGGCAGGTGGCGTCATGCCTGTGGCAGCACTGGCTGGCGAGCCTCTCCCTCCAGCAAAAGGGCTGTCCTCTGTCCAGGTGGGACAAGGACAGCCCTTTGCCTTCAATGTCCCCGAGGAGCAGCCCGGACACCAACGCCATCTTCTCCCGGGCCCTCCTCCTCCTCCTCCTCCACCTCCTCCTCATCATCCTCCTCCTGCGCCGCCAGGTGGGGAGCATCCAGGCCCATCTGGAGGTGCACGCCAACGCCTTCTTCTCCCGTGCCCTCCTCCAACACCCTCTTCCTCCTCCACTCCTCCAGTACTGCTCCCAGGCCTTCCTCTTCCTGCACGGATTCCAAGGACCACTGAGTTTAGGAAGAGGAAGGCGGCCGATGTAGCCCACTTGATGTAACACCTAAAACATTTTTCACTGAAAGTAATAGATTCTGTTGGGCCCCATGTTGGGACCCATCTCTATTTTCAACAGCTCCCTATTTATTGGTTATGTCCCAGATTATTTTAAAACGGCGTGAACCCACTTTTAAAGAAACCTGGTTTACATCCCTCCCTCCCACATAATTTTAGACCAATTTCAAAACTGCCTTTTATTGCAAAGATTCTAGAAAGAATTGTGTCCAAACAGCTGCTCACTGAACTGGAAAACAACAAAATATTTGAAAAGTTCCAGTCTTGTTTTGGAAAGTACCACAGCACTGTGACTGCCCTGCCTAATGTCACCAATGACCTTTTAACCCTCTGAGACAGAGAGACTCGCCCACAAATAAAAACAGCCACTCCAATTCAAAGTTTAATCATTTATAAACCATAAAAGCTAGAGACTCACCAAAAATTGTGGCTAAAAGGTAACACGTGAGCAGTTAAGGAGGTCGCTTCTGGGTCTTTCTAGCCTCTACAGGTGATTTTCTATCCAGCCTGGAACTTCCAGCCCTTTGTGGGTTAGTTGAGCATTAAATCCAAACCGTTACATCCAAGATTGATCCACTGTATGTCCATAATTCATCGCGTTTTTGCTAATTTCTGCCACTAGCTGCCCGCTCTGTCTCTCCTCTTTGTGTGTTTATGGAAGAAAAAGGAAGCAGTATGCCCATATATGGGAGACAACGTCACACAAAGAGTTAGGAGTTCTAAAGAAGTCAAACATCCCAGTCACACTATGGTCACACGAGTCTCTATAGATGCTATAGTGGAACAAGATAGATATCTACAATTTTATAGAGGAAATGGCCCCACTGGTTTGAGATTTGGCATATATTTGGGCCTTTTTTGAAGAAATGTAAATAGTATGTGCTTTGTATGAGTTATGTTTATTTTTGCACATAGGAGAACTGTTTTAGACACAAATGCTTGTGTAGCATTGCTGTGGATGTAATATATATAAATATGTTATTATTATGTTGGTTATTGACATAAGTAAATGTCATGAGGGAAAAAGCATCTGGACTTTCTTTGAAAAACGTATGTATTTTGTCAACTGTGTAAGTTATGATTATTCACAGTGTGACTCCGAAGACATATGAGAAGTATTTTTGAGAGGAAAATGGCTTAGGTTTCACTGCTCTGTCTGTAATATCAATACATATCTGGAAGATTCATGTTCCGTT
>NC_048408.1:429923-434627 GCF_013103735.1 Etheostoma cragini
TTTTGAGAGGAAAATGGCTTAGGTTTCACTGCTCTGTCTGTAATATCAATACATATCTGGAAGATTCATGTTCCGTTTTATTTATTTGTCTTTAAGGTCCTACAACCATTTTTAACATTCAAGTGACTTCACTACAACCCAAATATTCTAATGACCTAGTTTGTCCTGAAAAAAATGATGTTCATATCTTGGCTGTAGAGAACAGGGTTGCTGTTTTACAAGCTTTTCTATAAAATAAATCCAGACTGACAATAAACTGTAAAAATGGCCTTATGGCTCAGAGGGTTAATGTCTGCTGATGAAGGCATGTGCTCATTCCTTGTCCTCCTGGACCTTAGCACTGCTTTTGATCACCAGTGATCACAACATCATGTTTGTTAGACTGAGGCACTGGGTGGGGATCTCTCGTACTGCCCTGGTTTTCATCCTACCTGTCAAATAGGAAGTTTTGCGTGTCTGTAATCAACTATGTCTCCTCTTTCTGTCCAGTTAAATATGGTGAAGCTCAGGGGTTGGTCATAGAACCCATTTTGTTTTCCTTGTATGTGCTTCCCCTTGGAGTTATCATCCATAAACATGACATTTCTTTTCATATTTATGCTGATGACTTGCCCCTAAGATCCACAGATCCTGGAATGCTGAGTTCACTTAACTGCTTTTGTGAAGTAAAAAAATGGATGTCAAATAATTTCCTCCAGCTGAACTCAGACAAAACAGAGCTGCACACCACAAAGCTTGTTCAATCATGTTTTTATCAACTTAGAAATATAGCTAAAATTCGATCAATGTTAACTTTTAAAGACACCAAGACCCTTTTACACACCTTCATCTCATCCTATCTGGATTATTGCAACAGCCTATTCGCCCGTTTAACCCAAAAATCTATTGATTGACTCCAAACTGTCCAGCTGCCAGGCTTTTAACCAAAACCAAGAAATATGACCACACTGGCTCCCAGTATGTTTTAGAATTGACTTTAAAATTCTATTGATCACATTTAAAACTCTTCATGGCCTCTTGCCTTGTTATATTTTGGAACTTTTAGTCCCATATACACCAGCACACACCTTGAGATCATCGGGCAGAGGTATGCTATCTGTTCCAGAGTCTTGACTGAAAACTAAAGGGGACAGAGCGTTTGCTGTCAGGCGCAGACTTAGAGCCACAGACAGGGGCACAGAGTGAAGGCCTTTAGCCCTGGAGGTCAAAGGCCAGCCTGGCAGCCACTCACTGGGCCTTGAGAGGCAGTGTGATGGTGCTGGAGGGTTGTAGATACACTGACCCAGTGTCAGTGCATCTAACTGGGCTTAGAGGGGAGGCCTGTAGCCCTGGAGGCCGTTGCCTAGAGTGTGAGGGTGCTTGAGGGTGTTAGCAGCAGCTTCAGGGCATCTTTTTGGGGCTTATGGAGGAGGCTGAGAGCCCTGGAGCTCACCAGACAGACTAACAGCCACTAACTGGGCCTTAAGAGGGAGTGTGAGGGTGCTGGAGCATGTTAAACCACCCTAAGTGCATGTATCTTGGATTTAGAGTGGAGGCCTGTAGCCCTGGAGGTCATGGCCCAGCCTCAGTTACACATTCTGGGCTTGGGAGGGAGCATAGGGGTGCTGGAGCATAGTAAACCCAGCTTTCGGTGCATCCTACTGGGCCTTAAAGTAGAGGCCTTATGCCCTGGAGGTTAAAGGCCAGACTTAGAGCCACTTACTGGTCCATGGAAGAGAGTGGGAGGGTGCTGGAGGGTGTTAGCCCAGCCTCAGTAAAGTTATTGGGGCTTATAGAGGAGGCCTGTAGCCCTGGAGTTCAAACGCCAGCTTTCAGGCCACTTACAGGGCCTTGGGAGGGAGCAAACCCAGCTTCAGTGCATCTTTTTGGGGCTTATAGAGGAAGCCTTTAACCCTGGAGGTCAAATGCCAGACTGACAGCCACATACTGGGCAATGGGAGGGAGTTTGAGGGTTCTGGAGCCTGTTAATGCTGCTTCAATGCATGTATCTGGGGCTTAGAGGGAAGGCCTTTAACCCTGGAGGTCATAATCCAGCCTCAGATACAAATACTGGGCCATGGGAGGTAGTGTGAGGGCGCTGGAGCATGTAAACCCAGCCTCAGTATCTGGTGCTTAGAGTGGAGGCCTGTAGCCCTGGAGGTAAAAACCCAGACTAACAGCCACTTACCGGGCCTTAAGAGGGAGCATAAGGGTTCTGGAGCCTGTTTAAACCAGGATTGATGCACTGGCACTGGGTTGAGTGGAGGCCTACAGCCCTGGAGGTCATGGCCCAGCAACAGAGCCACTTACCGGGCCTTGGGAGTGAGCTTGGGGTTGCTGGATTGTGTAAACCCAGCTTTAGTGCATCTTTTTGTACAACATTGACTACTGGCGGCCGATAACTGTAGGATCTCTGTTCATGAAACTTATCTAACCTTATGGCCAAAAGGCAATCCCTGGCCTGCCCGATAAACTAATGGCAAAAGGGTTCATCTCCACTCATGGCTGCTCTGAAAATTTGACTCTCTTGGATGGCGCCCTATCCTGGAGCAAGAGAAGGTCCGAGCCGCTGGCTGTGTCTTCATTGATTTTGCCAAGGCTTTTGACTCTGTCACCCATGACCAAATATTTTCGGTCCTTAAGTCTAGGCAAGTTGATCCCATGCTCTTTGCCATTGTCACTAACTTGTACGACAATGCTTTTGCAAGGATTAAGCTGCCAGAAGGGACCTCACAAAAAATTTAACTGATGAGCGGTGGGAAACAGGGTGATCCTCTGTCTCCACTACTGTTCAACCTGGCGATTGACCCCCTGCTGGATATCCTAACTAACGAAGGGCTGGGCTTTATTGCAGGCGGCTCGATGCTTACGGCCCTCGCGTTTGCAGACGACTTGCTCCTGCTGAGTGATTCATGGCTCAATATGTCCAGCAATATTGAGATCCTGGAGGAATTCTGCGACAACTCCGGGCTGATGATCAACGCATCCAAATGTCATGGATTCATGTTGAACTTCGACAAGAGGAAACTTTCAGTCAATGACTGCCCGCCCTGGCGGTTCAAGGGAACTGATATCTCCGGTCCGTGGGGTTCTCCTCGACTTGCTTAACAGGATTACCTTGGCACCCCTTAAACCCTCTAAGAGACTTGAGATTCTCAAATCGTATGGCCTGCCCAGGATCTTATATGTCTCTGATATGGGAAATGCAGGTCGTGCCCTCTTGCAAGACTGGCAGGCTGGTGAAATCCAAGGTCAAGAAGTGGCTCCAGCTTTCCTCTTGCTCTGCTAATGGCCTCATATATGCCAGAGCCAAGGATGGCGGATTGGGCGTTCCCAAGCTCAGTGTACAGATTCCTATGATGCAGTTGAGGAGAGTTGTGGCCCTCTACAATTCTAATGATCCAATCATCTCAAAAATGGCTAGGTTTGCAGTCTTGCCCAGCAGACTAAGGGTCCTATGTACACTGTCTCTGCTACCCAAAGAGGTATCCAAAGAGATATCCTCTGGGGCCCTGGATTCCCTCTCCCTGGTGGATTGGAGACGGCTTGAGCATGACAGGTGGTGCGGTCTCCGGAGCCTGGGATTAGGAGTACGGGCCATTCGGAATGACAAAATCAGCAATGAGTGGCTCAAAGGGCTCTCCTCCAGGGTTCTCAGAGAATCTGAAATTGTCCTGGGACTAAGATTGAGGGCTAACATTCTTTACATCCAGGCCAGGTTGTCCGAGGAAGGCCTCTCCGCTGGATGGCGCATCTGCAGACTATGCGAAAAAGGGATTGAGTCGACCCAACATATCTCTGGATTTTGTCCCTAGCTCAAGGGGATGAGAATGAGGAACCACAATAGGATTTGCGACTTTCTCAAGAATTTGGCTTCTGCCAGGGGCTGGACGGTTTTGAGTGAGCCCCATCTGAACATTGACTCGGTCTATGCTTGTACCCGACATCCTACTTCTGAAACAAGACAAAGCAATGATCATCAACGTGGCCATCTGCTTCGAAACAGGTTAGGATGGCTATCTTGATCAGCAGGAAAACATTATTGTACATTTGTAACATATCAATCGAATACAACAAACTGGGTGACCAGATTTAATAAAAAAAATAAAAATATGGGAACATAACACTTGTCTTACCTGGGGCTGTATGCTATTGGGAGGGGTTGACTCCCCTCCTGGACAGCCGAAGCGTTCCCACTTAAAATGAATAATGAGATTCCGACTGACAATGTTTCTCAGGTTGGTCTGCGAATGGCCGTCGGTCACAGTGTTGGACTGGGGGATGAAAACAACTCCACTCAATCAGGGCGTCTTGTGAAGCGTTAAACACCGCGAAATATAGTAGGCCGGGCGCCATGTTTTATGGTCTCCCCGACCTGACCCCGCCTTGTTGCCTCGTTGGCGGGGTCGACACCCAAGTTGCCCCGGGAACCTGGAGTCTTTCAGCTTCAGGTAACTGCCCGCCCAGCACTTGAGTTTCAATGGCGAAATTCAAGGTAATGCGGGTAATGGCGGGAGTAACTATGACTCGTAAGCCAGCCAAGATAAGGGGGGAGAGGAGGAAAAACACAACTGCTCTCGACAGAAGCAGGACTCTTGCTCTGTGGATCTGGGAAGGTTCTCGCCAAAGTAACCAACAAAGAACAAGTTTTTGTTGAGTCAAGACTTGAATATTGCCCATTTTACCACTGTTCTTGATGGGTTGTTGTCCAGTAGGTTCTAGTGG
>NC_048408.1:434727-436569 GCF_013103735.1 Etheostoma cragini
TTTTGTTGAGTCAAGACTTGAATATTGCCCATTTTACCACTGTTCTTGATGGGTTGTTGTCCAGTAGGTTCTAGTGGGCGTGCTGGATAGATGTTGGGTGCGGTTGGATCTCCCGGTGCCGGGATTCCCCTGCTCAGGCCTGGCGCCGGCGGAGGTCTGCCTTGGCCCTTGCTGTCTGGCGCAGGTAGTCTAGGCTTGATTGTTCTGCCACACTATCACCCTTGCCTGGACCCCCGCCGTTGGAGGTTTGGTCAGCTGGATGGTGGCTGGGAGAGAGGAGTTCCTTCTGGGCCTGATTGTCAGATTTTGGAGCCTCCTGTGGAGAAGGGAGAGAAGCCCTTTATGGGGTAGCCATGGTTGATAATTTATAATTTATTCCAGATATGAGGAGCATAGAAACTGAATGCTGCTTCCCCCTGTTTGGTTCTGATTCTGGGGACAGAAAGCAGACCTGTCCCAGATGACTTGAGAAGTCTGGGTGGCTCATAGTGTAGTAGCAGATCAGAAATGTATTTTGGCCCTAAACCATTGCGTGATATATAAACTAGCAAAAGTACTTTCAAATCAATTCTTTGAGGCACAGGAAGCCAGTGTAAAGACTCCAGAACTGGAGTGATGTGATCCAGTTTCTTGGTCTTAGTGAGGACCCAAGCAGCAGTGTTCTGAATAAGCTGCAGCTGTCTGTTTTTTTTTAGGGAGACCTGTAAAGACACCATTACAGTAGTCAAGTCTACTGAAGATGAAAGCATGGACAAGTTTTTCCAAATCCTGTTGACACTTTAACCCTTGATATATTCTTAAGGTGATAAAAGGCTGCCTTGTAATTGTCTTAATGTGGCTGTTAAATTCATGTCTGAGTCCATGACTACACCAAGATTTCTGGCTTTGTCTGGTGTTTTTAACAATGGTGTTTGAAGCTGAGCGCAGACTTTTAATCGCTCCTCTTTTGCTCCAGAATTAACCACCTCAGTTTTTCATTCATTTAATTTCCAAACGTTGTGGTACATCCAGCCGTTCATTTGTCTTGGACTATAGTCCCCTGGCGGTAGGGTTATGTAAATGTGTGTGTTGTCCGCATAAGTATGGTAATTTGTTTTGTTGTTTTCCATAATCTGAGCCAGTGGAATCATGTAGATGTTAAACAGAAGAGGCCCCAGAATGGAGCCTTGGGAAACTCCTCACGTCATATTTGTATGTTCAGATGTATAATTACCTATTAACACAAAGTAATCCCTATTTTGTAAGTAGGATTCAAACCAGTTAAGTACTGAGCCAGAAAAGGCAAACGCTTCTTTCCAATCGGTCTAGTAATATGTCATGGTCGACCGTGTCAAATGCAGCACTGACATCAAGTAATCCTTAGACTGAAAATTTGCCACTTTCTCTGTTAAGGTGGTTGTCATTAAAGACCTTAACGAAGCAAGGAGTGCTGCTGTGTGTTTGTTTTTGTGTGTGTGCATCTGCATGCTTGTGGTCGAGCATGTATGTGTGGGAAATTGTAGATATGATAGGATAAATGGCATCTTGAAATTTCTGTCACAGTTGCCAATACAGAAACTTTGTTTGCTGGGAGGGGTGCTGCTATGAGTGCATGTGGAGGTGTCAAATAAAAAGCGAAGGAGGGGCAGTGGGTGTAATCTGGTGGGGTATGGGATCTACCTGGGGGGTAGGGGTTGTTACTGTATATGAATGAGGTGTGAGATGAGCTAATCAATTAATTTCTTTGTTTCAGAGAGCCAAAGACATCTGACTCTGAATGGCAACCAGTAGGGATGAGCGAGTACAGCATTATCTGTATCTGTATCTGTATCTGTTTACCACATGAATTATCTGTATCCGGAT
>NC_048408.1:436669-440404 GCF_013103735.1 Etheostoma cragini
ACACAGAGAGAGAGGGGGCGGAGGGCAGCTGACAGTAAAAAAAAAAAAATCTCCGATGGCAGAGACGCAACGGGAGTTGAATTTAGCAGCATGTCTGAAACCCACGTTCACCAGAAATCTACTGGTTACTATGTAAGTACTATAAACCGAAGTTCAAAACAAACCTGAAGCTGAAGAAACCCTAAACGTTAACAGAACAGATCTGCAGACCCGATTGACTGCCTGCCTAACGGAGCGGGAGCGAGAGAGAGAGGGACAGAGAGAGAGAGAGCGAGAGCGAGCGAGAGAGCGAGAGAGCGAGAGAGAGAGGCCGAGGGAGCGCATTTCTCCATGTTGTGTGTGTGTGTGTGAGATTGATCCGAGCGTGTTTGTAGGCGGGGGGGGGGGGCGCTGTGATTATCACAGAACGCTGCGCGGCCAGTTGAGGAGTTGTATTCAATCCGAGCACGGATATTGACTCATATTACTCGTAAAATACTTGTACTCGGCAAAAGTGCTTTATCCGTACCGGATACTCGTTTCAGCCGGATACGAGGATCACCCCTAGCAACCAGAGGTTAAGAGGCCCAGGACGACCCCAGGATCTCCTGTTGTTAAGGAGGAGGAGCTGGAACCCCAACCCTCTACCTCTACACAACCTGCAAGACGGGGAAGAGAAAGAGGAAGAGCAAGGGGGAGAGCAAGAGGAAGGAGCACTCCGCAACAGCAATCTACTCTGGAAGTTCCATTGCAAGGCACAGATGTGCTGGACATCCCTCCACAGCAGTCAATATTCGGGCCAGCACACACACCCGGTGACCAGCTTGTGGGTACTTTACAGTAGTTTACATACTGCAAACAATTCTGGACAAAATGTGGAGAAAGAGACCACCCAGTCAATTTTCAGCGGATCACTATGACGGACTTGATTAATTACAACTCCATCCAGGTTTTTACCTCCTTTAACAGTCTAACAATGGCTACACAGACTCTTTGGTTATAGATTTCATAGGCACGTAGATTTGGACAACATCAGTAAAACAATGATTCAAGATGTTATGTTTCTGAAAAATGGAACCCAGTGGCAGCATATACAGTGAAAAGAGGATAGGGCCCAGAATAGAGCCTTGAGGGACCCTGCAAGTAAGAGGAGCAGCTGACAAAGAGTGTTCAGCTAAATGAACAGAGAAACTCCTATCAGTCAAGTATGACTGGAACCATTTCAAGACAATACCTTTGATACCTACACAGTGTTCAAGGCGAGATAAAAGGATTGTGTGATCCACAGTATCAAAAGTGGCAGTCAGGTCTAGAAGCACCAGCACAGCAGAGTTGCCTGAATCCACCGTTAAAAGGAGATCATTAAAAACTCTTAAAAAGTGCTGTTTCTGTACTATGCTGTGGTTTAAAGCCATATTGGAACTTCTCCTGGATGTCATGGTTGTTAAGGAATGTTTGTAATTGGTTCAAGACTATTTTCTCCAGCACTTTCGAGAGAAAAGGTAGTTTGGAAATAGGCCTGAAGTTAGAGAGAACGTCAGGATCCAGATCAGATTTTTTGATAAGAGGCGGCACTACAGCATGTTTAAAGGAAGCTGGGACACAACCTGCACTCAGATATGTGTTTATTAAAATAAGAATGCTGGACTTGACAGTATTAAAAACGTCCTTTAAAAGATGTGAGAGGATATCTGAGGGACAATTTGTAGGCCGCAGACTCTGAACTATCTTAGATAGTGAGGAAAGTGATTCTACAAATAAGCCTAAGAGAGGTGGTTGTGTTATTTAGCCATGGTTCTGAGGATGGTTTTAGGAGTTTAATTTTGAAAGGAGCAAGATAGTCCCGGATGCCAGTGCAGGTGGAGCCAAAGGAGGAAATTAGCTCATCAGCACTGAGACCACAGTCACCATCCAAGTTACAAAGTTTAGATTCTTTAAAAGCACCGTAGTTGAAGAGTTGATCACACGCTGAAGACGAGTAGGATAACATGCAGTCAGTTGGGTCCACCACCTCAGCCCCTCCAATGCCACAGTGAAATGTTCCTCTTGCAATGTGTGCCTGGGCTTCGTAGTGAGCAGGGACTGCTATAATGCATGGCAAACGGCAAATAATTTGTAACTCTAACTCTGTGTCACTGATATAAGTCAGATTCATTCTTTTAAATAGTTTATGTAAATAGTTTGCAAGAATTAGTGTGTTTTTGTATTTTCCCCAATTTACTTTTTTTATACCATTTACAATTAAAAAAGTTTGCAAGTGCACTTTGTTTGCCTTTTTTATCAAAATCCTAAGCGGAAAAGAAGAAAAAAAAAATTCTGTGGTTATGCTTCTGTAATGCTGTGCCTAAAGGTCTGACATCAAATACAAATTGATACAGTGCCTTGCGAAAGTATTCGGCCCCCTTGAACCTTTTCAGTTGCAGCTGCATTTTTTTAAATGCACCTGCTCTGTGATAGTCTCAGGGTTCTGTTGAAAGCACAGAGAGCATCATGAAGACCAAGGAACACACCAGGCAGGTCCGTAATACTGTTGTGGAGAAGTTTAAAGCCGGATCTGGATACAAAAAGATTTCCCAAGCTTTAAACATCCCAAGGAGCACTGTGCAAGCGATCATTTTGAAATGGAAGGAGTATCAGACCACTGCAAATCTACCAAGACCTGGCCGTCCCTGTAAACTTTCAGCTCAGGCAAGGAGAAGACTGATCAGAGATGCAGCCAAGAGGGCCATGATCACTCTGGATGAACTGCAGAGAACTACAGCTGAGGTGGGAGAGTCTGTCCATAAGACAACAATCAGTCGTACACTGCACAAATCTGGCCTTCATGGAAGAGTGGCAAGAAAAAAGCCATTTCTCAAAGATATCCATAAAAAGTCTCGTCTAAAGTTTGCCACAAGCCACCTGGGAGACACACCAAACATGTGGACGAAGGTGCTCTGGTCAGTTGAAACCAAAATCGAACTTTTTGGCCACAATGCAAAACGATATGTTTGGCGTAAAAGCAACATAGCTCAGCACCCTCAACACACCATCCCCACTGTCAAACATGGTGGTGGCAGCATCATGGTTTGGGCCTGCTTTTCTTCAGCAGGGACAGGGAAGATGGATGCAGCCAAATACAGGACCATTCTGGATTAAAACCTGTTGGAGTCTGCAAAAGACCTGAAACTGGGACGGAGATATATCTTCCAACAAGACAATGATCCCAAACATACAGCAAAATCTACAAAGGAATGGTTAACAAATAAACATATCCAGGTGTTAGATAGGCAAAGTCAAAGTCCAGACCTGAATCCAATCGAGAATCTGTGGAAAGAACTGAAAACTGCTGTTCACAAACGCTCTCCATCCAACCTCACTGAGCTCGAGCTGTTTTGCAAGGAAGAATGGGCAAGAATTTCAGTCTTTCGATGTGCAAAACTGATAGAGACATACCCCAAGCAACTTGCAGCTGTAATCGCAGCAAAAGGTGGCTCTACAAAGTATTAACGCAAGGGGGCCGAATAATTTAGCACGCACCAATTTTCAGTTTTTTATTTGCAAAAAAAGTTTAAAATATCCAATAGATTTGGTTCCACTTCACAATTGTGTCCCACTTGTTGGTGAAAGATTGTATATCTTCATGTTTGAAGCCTGAAATGTGTGAAAAAGGTTGAAAAGTTCAGGGGGGCCGAATATTTTCGCAAGGCACTGTAGCAATAGTGTTAGCTTTCATTAGATACCAAGATCATGTTTCTAGACCAAGGGGTTCTCAAG
>NC_048408.1:440504-445277 GCF_013103735.1 Etheostoma cragini
CTCCCAAAGTGATACCAGGGGATGTACAAAGTTCAGGATTTTTTGCCAATTCATTAACAGTGAGGAAACTAAGAATTTGTACACCCTGCTATTTTTCAAGTTCTCCCACTTCGAAATCATAGAAGGGGCTGAAATTATCACCATAGGTGCATGTCCACTGTGAGAGACATAATCAACAACAAAAATCCTGAAATCACAACGTATGATTTTTAAACTATTTATTTGTGTGATACAGCGCTACAGAAGAACTGTTAGTCTGCCTTCAAAATGTCCACCTCCACTCCATTTATTATCCTAAATTAGATGCACCTGTTTGAGGTTGTTAGCTGCATAAAGACATCTGTCCACCCCATATAATCCGTAAGAATCCAACTACTAAACTGGCCAAGACCAAATAGCTGTCCAGAGACAAATTTGTACACCTCCACAAGGCTGAAAAGGGCTAGGGGGAAATTGCCAAGCAGCTTGGTGAAAAAAGGTCAACTGTTGGAGCAATCGTTAGAAAATGGAAGAAGCTAAACATGACTGTCAATCTCCCTTAGGACTGGGGCTCCATGCAAGATCTCACCTCGTGGAGTCTCAATGATCCTAGGAAAGGTGAGAAATCAGCCCAGAACTATATGGGAGGAGCTGGTCAATGACCTGAAAAGAGATGGGACCACAGTTTCCAAGGTTACTGGTGGTAATACACCAAGACGTCATGGTTTGAAATCATGGCTGGCATGGAAGGTTTCCCTGTTTAAACAAGCACATGTCAAGGCCCGCCGTAAGTTAGCCAATGACCATTTGGATGATCCAGAGGAGGCATGGGACTAGGTCATGTCGTCAGATGAGACAAAAAAATGACTTTTTGGTCATAATTTCACTAGCCGTGTTTGGAGGCAGAAGAATGATGCGTACCATCCCAAGAACACCATCCCTACTGTGAAGCATGGGGGCGGTAGCATCATGCTTTGGGGGTGCTTTTCTGCACATGGGACAGGGCGACGGCACTGTATTAAGGAGAGGATGACCGGGGCCACGTATTGCGAGATTTTGGGGAACAACCTCCTTCCCTCAGTTTGAGCATTGAAGATGGGTCAAGGCTGGGTCTTCCAACATGACAATGACCCGAAGCACACAGCCATGAGAACCAAGGAATGGCTCTGTAAGAAGCAGATCAAGGTTCTGGCGTGGCCTAGCCAGGCTCCAGACCTAAACCCAATAGAGAAACTTTGGAGGGAGCTCAAACTCCGCATTTCTCAGCGACCGCCCAGAAACCTGACTGATCTAGAGAAGATCTGTGTGGAGGAGTGGGCCAAAATCCCTTCTGCAGTGTGTGCAGACCTGCTGAAGAACTAGTGGAAACAGAAATTGTTTGACCTCTGGAATTGCAAACAAAGGCCACTGTACCAAATATTAACATTAATTTTCTCAGGTGATACCTATTTGCAGCTTTATCAGACAAATAGTTTAAAAAAAATCCAACATTGTGATTTCTGGATTAAATTATGTCTCTCACAGTGGACATGCACCCACGATGACAATTTCAGACCCTCCATGATTTCTAAGTGGAAGAACTTGCAAAATAGCAGGGTGTTCAAATCGTTATTCTCCTCACTGTATGTAAATGTTGACCAGAGTCAGAGACAGGCAGCACCCCCGTTCCGCTCCACATTATTGGGGAAAGAAATGTTTGTTGGTAGCCAATTGTAACTGAACATTGTTGTTTGTATACATAGATTTTATGATGTTTATCTCTAGACAGAGAAGTTAAAATCTCTCTCTCTCTCCACCCTAAGCCCACCATCTTTCCTCAACGCTCTCCTTTTCTCGATCCCTCCTTTAGACAAAGGATTCACTTCTTTATTGGGTTCAGTGGCATACAGTAAGGGAGGAGGAGAGGAGACTAAATGTTCATCAACAACCTTTTTCTTTTCACAATGAAGACAAGATGATGACGAGACTGCACCAATGTCCAATAATGCTGACTAAGGTTAAATTAACATGCATTATTGTTGATGAAAAAATACGAGACTAAAATTTTTTGCATAAAATAAAAACTAAGATTAAGGCTGAATCTCATTTCCCTAGCTTCCCCCTGCCCCTTAGTTTAGCCTGAGAGTAAGGACTGTCCCAATGCTCATTTTGGCTAGATGGGGTAGATAGCCTTTAGTTTTAAGCAAAGTCATTATGGTTTTGGTATTTTGGTATCCTCAACAAACACTGCCTTCCTGCCTATCTCTGTTTGGGTCCTCAATTGTCAACAACATGACAGAAGGATCTCAAACAGGACAAGGGGGAAGAAAATAGACTAAATACACCGGGTAACGAGGTAACACAAGGCAGGTGAGACAAGGACTGGGAAACAGGTGAACAACATCAGGCAATCACAAGGGCGGGAAAAGACAGGAAGTAGAACTAGACAAGACAGCGCAGAAAACCAGACTATCACAATAAAACAGGAAACAGAACATATATAAGACAAGACTGAAAATTACGCAATCACAAAGAGACAAGACATAAAACCAAGACACCAGATAAGAATAGAACATTAAACAAAGAAAAATATCAAAACCACAACAGCTGTAAGCTTACTTGAAAGTAAGGTACCCAGAATACACTCCCAACCAGAGAACCATACATTTATTTTTGGCTTATATAATTGATTTAAAAATTACGACAGTCTTGTTTTGTACTCTATAGAGTCCTGTACATATATACACTGGTTACAATGCAATTGTAACCAGGTTCTGATCAGCCTCCAACATTACCTAAAAAATAAAACACCTCAAGGTCTGGGATCACTACTTAAATACTTAGACTAGCAAAGTACTGGTTCGAGGGATAAAGATAAGATAGATATCAAATGCACTTACACTTAATAACTAATTAGTCTTTGGCTGTTGATGATTATTGACTTCACACAGAGAAATTAAAAGACAACTGCACTGTAACTCTGTAAAAAAAATTAATTATTGCAAATGTCCAACAATGAATGTAACACTTCCATTTACTAACCCAAAGTGTCAGGTAATAATAACATATGTTCTGGCCAGAAAAGAAAAAAAACTACATGTTTAAGTTTTGCTGCAGCAATCCAATCCACTTAATTTGTATAGCACATTTTACAAACACAAAGTTACCAAAGTGCTGCACAGAAAACTCAAACATACAAAACAATTAATGTAAAATATTGTAAAAACAAAATAAGAGCATCTGGTTTAAAAAGATAAAAAAATAGATAAAAATAATAAATACTAAAATACAATAAAACAGTAAGAGCCATCAGAGGACCACACAACTCACATGGAGTTAAAAGCCAAAGAATAAAAATGTGTTTTATCTAGTGTACAACCCAGTACCTTTTCAAGCTCAGTTAAAAAAATAAAAAGTATCTGACACGATCCTCCAATTCCACAGGAGGGAAAGCCCTCCTTCATGAGATAGTAGAAATGGAATTCCAAACTCAGGCCTGAAGTTCAGAGTCCAGCCCACTGTCCTCCACGCCTTCTCCTGCTATGGCCGCCAGAGAGGAAACACACCGCTCCTTCGTCACACCCACGCTGTCCCTCTAACAGTTTGTCACACAGTCCCTCTGTACAGCTATGTTAACAGAAAAGCTTTTCAGACGCCACCATTAAAAGAAAGAACAAAAAAATTCCCTGTTCAGGATATTATTTTAGTATATCAGTAATATCCGTGCATAACACTACTTTCTTTGGAGACACTGATACATGTTTTTATATATACATCGTCACACAGGAGGACACCCAGCAGCTGATCCACTTTATATTATATATATGCCGTCCTGTATCACTGTCAGGTTCAAGGACAACCTATAAGACTCAAATAAGGCAGAAAGACAAGAGCATAGGTTAATACTCGCGAGGAGAACGGCCAGAGATGAGCTCAGTTACAATCTCCTACCGCTCTGAAACTCATCCTGCCGCTGTTTCTCTTTTTATTCATTTTAGGGAGTGCCCTAGTTACAAATCAGAATGTGCATAAGGGAGGGGGAGCAATAACTTGACATGACCTTTTTTGGTAGAACTTTTCTTAGTATAACAAGCTTGAACTTTAAGTCACAATGAAACCCCAGAGTTGAGACGAACTTCCTCTTTCCATCTGCACATCTCGATCGACCTTTGAGCGACCTTTGCGCATCTACTCCTTTCGTTGCTCATCTAGCCATGCAGCTTGGCCACAAGTTCCTGTTTTACTGAGTTCAGCCGGGTCCTTCTGTAGAGACACTTCTAAAACAGATTTCCTGTTTTGCAGCCAGCAAGGAGACACTTTATGCAGCTTATGCACTCCATCTTTCATACTAATAAAATGATTAACATGTAGGCTTAGAGTAAATATAAGATAAATGTAAATGTATTGGAGTAAATATAAGATAAACGTATATGTATTTGAGTAAATATGAGATAAATGTATATGTATTTGAGTAAATATGAAATAAATGTAAATGTGTGTACAGTTTATTCTGACAATGACACAGGAGGACACCTGGCATCTGATCCACTTTGTACTATATATACTAGGGATGAGCCGAGTACTCGGCTGAAACGAGTATCCGGTACGGATAAAGCACTTTTGCCGAGTACAAGTATTATACGAGTAATGCGTGTCAATATCTGTACTCGGATTCAATGAAATTCTCCATTGACTATGTCTGTGTTCTGTGATAGGCTAGTCACAGCGCCTCTACCTCACACACATTCCTTCTGTTGCTGTGTGCCGCTCCGCTCACTCGTACACAGAACACAGAGTAGTGAACAGCTCTCTCCC
>NC_048408.1:445377-447429 GCF_013103735.1 Etheostoma cragini
ACACACATTCCTTCTGTTGCTGTGTGCCGCTCCGCTCACTCGTACACAGAACACAGAGTAGTGAACAGCTCTCTCCCCGGGGCTGGTGTTACCGTTGAAAAATTGGATAGATAAAATGCAGTGCAATGCAATATGTGACTAAATAAGCTGATATATTCCAATTTCAGGCATTGAAGTACAAGGGGCGCAAGTCGTTTTCACCATCGAAAGTGCCAAGTCCCTGTCAATGTCAACCTACTTTCTTTTTTTCCTTTATTTTCATAATTTGGGGACTTTTGTTTTGTGGACGTGTGTGTTCTTGTTATTTTAGTTAAACTGGTCGAAGAGTTCAGGGAGCACACGGAAGGAAGCGATGCCACGGAAAACAAGGGAGAATGCCCGCCAGCGAGCTAACCATGTCGTTTGATTTTTGACGTTCATGTCCAAGCCCGCTGGAACCTGCTCTTTATAAAGGACTGCCGTCGGATCAGTAGGTAAGTAAAAAAATTACAAGGACTATCTGTGTAAAAGGCTAGAAGACAAGGCCTAATATACATTTTTGCATTTTAAGATTTGCAGCCCATCTGTCCAACAAATATTTTAGACCAATGACCATATAAAAGCTACCTGACGGATGCTGTCATTTGTGAAGTACGTTATCATTATTTCGCCAGAAGGGGTGGAAAAAGGTGTGAAAAGCCCAAATGCGCTGCTTGTGGAACTCCGGGCGAGGACTGGGGACATGGTGACAGCTGTGCTAGGGCAACAACTGGCCCAACGCAGCAAAAAGCTTGGTAAGATCACATCGCCCCACCTCTTTGTTCACAAATCCTTAAATATAGAACACATGTATAATAAGCTGTTTCAATTTTCAGTTGAACTGGTGAAAGCGTCTCATAATGCGTGGTTTGTCAAAAACGCACCAGCAAAGATTTCTGCTGCACTCGGTAAGAATTGCTGTTCACTGCAGTAGTATGAATAAAATGTGTATGTATTCTGCTGAAGTCATTTAAGCTCTGGATTAAGATCATTGTGGCAGTTTGAATATAATGGGTATTTGACATTAAACTATACTGCATACTTATCTGTGGGCAGGCCTGCTGACCTAACATTACAGAGACTCTCACCCAGAACATGGGTTTGGCTACATGTTGATCGATAACTGTTTTTCTATGTTCTAAAGAAGAATCGTGCTTGATATGCTAAGGGTGAGTCCTGGGCATAAACCTTCACCATTACTGGTTCTTGAGCACATCACTGGGCTAATATTGAGGCTGGTCTTTACGTAATGGGGTCTTGCCTGTAGAAACTGGCTCAGGCTGGATTCTCTAAAGAGACTTGAAACTATCCCACTACAAAAAAGTGCACTAAATAGATGTTGGGTGGTGGGTAGGTGTGTGTGTGTGTGTGTGTGTGGAATGAACCATTGAAGTGGTCTTCCTAAGCTTTTACATAATCTCCTGAGAAAAGTCCTGCAAACAAAAAAGCAGAGGATATTTTTTGGGCTCCTGAGTAGTGACATTGTGGCGTTGACTGGGCACAGAAAAGGCGCTGTGCTCAACATGACGCGGAAAGAGGTTAAAGCAGCAAACAAGAATGGCACATCACATCATGCTAACAGCATAGCTAATTGTATGTTTGAGTTGCTCTGAGAGAAATCTCATGTTTTATGAAATTCTAGGTGGAACAGCACAAGACGGTTTGCTACTTTGGCCAGGCGGCCCTACCGCTGACCAAAAAGGAGTACTCCTGGTTCCTCAGATATAACTGTCTCCAGTCTCGCATAGAGGGAGGTCTAGAAGCAGAAACCATTCCCACTTCCAATGGCTCAGAGTGCCTAAAGCTCCCAGAATACTTCAAAGAAGCATAGGAATTGTTGGAGTTGGGAGAGGTTGCGAGCTTCAACCTTCTCCGTTCCTCTGTGGCTACTTATGTAATAATCAAGTCTTTTTTTTATGCAATAATGTGTGGTAAAATGTGGCATGCATTTTAGTCCTGTGTTTTCTGTTTTACATGTTTCATTCCTCTAGTTAAAGAGGCAACTGGGCTCCAAGGCGTACAAACGAGAGGCGG
>NC_048408.1:447529-449430 GCF_013103735.1 Etheostoma cragini
ACACTTGCAAGATAAATACATAGGGTATATGGCATCAATTTTCAACTTAAACGTTTCAGAGAGTGGGAAAATGTGTGGGTCTAAGGTAAGGTGACCAGATTTCTCAGACAAAATCCGGGGACATTTTCAGCTCAGAAGCGTATTTACCTCCAAAACAAGTAATGTTTTTACTTTTGTAAAACTTAAAAACGGGGACACTAGACCTAGAGCTGTTCTCATTAAGGGCTGAGCCCCCCAAGGTCTGATCCTAGACCCACCCCTGCTGCTACTTCCTACTCCACTCCACTACACCTCAGAGGGGTATTTTTTAAGATAGAAAGTCCTAATATTTCAAGATAAAAAGTCCTTATAGTCCTAATATTTTAAGATAGAAAGTCTTAATATTTCAAGATAGAAAGCCTCAATATTTCATAATGTTGTAATGTTTACTGAACTACTGACAGCTTTTGCTTTATTGCTCAAGGCTTGTTTCTGCAACAGCTCCTTGAGAATCAGATACAATAAAAACTATTGAGGACATATTTTCCTTTGACATTGATGCAGTATTAAACGAGATCGCTCCAGTCGGCAGAAACAAGCTGCAATGTAAGTTAATAGGATAATTGTCCAGCTTGTATTTATGTTGAAAAAAGTGCTCGTTTTGCTGCTAACAGACTCAGATTAATATAATATTATATTATATTAATATAAGTGTCTGACAATTTTATGGAAAGGATTTCTAAGGAGGTCGACCTTTCTGTTAAAAAATAAAAGTCCGCGAAATTGCGTTTTCTAAACCACCAGACTCCATATAAATAATCAGTGATTTTAGCCTCGTAAAATACGGCTTTCTAAAACATCTCTGAGCTTCGCTGGCTCTGGCTGCCTTCAGCCTGCCTGTGTAGGTGTGCGACTATCGGCTCCGTTTTGTCAGTATTTTCTTTCTTTCATTCCAATTTTGGGTCTGTCAGTCACAGTGAAAACCGGGGACATTTCCGGGGACAGATCCAGCCGGGGACAGGTTTCCAAAATCGGGGACATCTGGTCACCCTAGTCTAAGGGCACCCTTACCTTGTCGGTCTTGAAAGGGCACTTTCAGCCCGTTTTGGGCCTTTTAGGAAGAGGAGGATTGGATGAGCCTCTCTTCTGTTCAACTTCAGAAATAGAAGGCCGCTTTCTAGCGAGAGGTTTGGAGAAGTCTCTCTTCTGTTCTGCCGTGTCCTGCTCTTCCTCCTCCATTTCTTGCTCCTCTATCTCATCCTCCTATTCCGCTACTACGTTGTCGTCTTCTTCTACTCCTTCATCCTCCTCCTACCCCTCCCCATGTCCTGGTCTTCCATGACCTCCACGTCCTGGTCCTTGTCCCTGTCTTCCTCGTCATCTTCATCCTGGTCCCCTATGTCACAATCTTACTCGTCATCCTCATCCTTGACCCCCATGTCCAGGCCTTCCTCGTCGTCCTCGTCCCGGTTTTCCTCGTCCTGGTCCTCATCACTGTCCAGGTCCTCCACCTAGCCTGTGTCCTCGGTGGCTCTGCAGTCCTCAGCTTAACTTTTCTTGAATGCATAAGTGGAGATCGCCGTGATAGAAAGATATCTGCTTCTAAACAGCTCAGCCGCCGGTTCTTCCGCTGTGCAAAGCAATGGCAAAATTAATGTATGTTGATTATAAACAGATTAAAAATGGGTAGTAAGTGATGCTTTTTCACTGTGTATAGAAACCTACAGCTGGCAGACTGTGGAAATGTCAGTTGAATTTGACTGAACATTGGATTATAATCAAAATTAAGATTTAACAAACCATGATAAAACTTCTTTGCCAAGTGCTAATTGTGACACATGAAGGCCGCCTCTCGTTTGTACGCCTTGGAGCCCAGTTGCCTCTTTAACTAGAGGAATGAAACATGTAAAACAGAAAACACA
>NC_048408.1:449530-451851 GCF_013103735.1 Etheostoma cragini
GTGAAAAAAAATCCAAACCATCATGGCCCTGTGTGAAAAAGTGATTGCCCCCTAAAGCTAATAACTGGTTGGGCCACCTTTAGCAGAAACAACTGCAACCAAGCGTTTGCGATAACGTGCAATGAGGCTTTTACAGCGTCCGGGAGGAGTTTTGGCCCACTCATCTTTGCAGAATTGTCCTAATTCAGTTACATTAGAGGGTTTGAGCGTGAACGGCCTTTTTAAGGTCATACCACAACATCTCAATAGGATTCAGGTCAGGACTTCGGCTAGGCCACTCCAAAGTCTTAATTTTGTTTTTCTTCAGCCATTCGGTGGTGGACTTGCTGGTGTGTTTAGGATCATTGTTCTGCTGCAGAACCCAAGTTCGTTTCAGCTTGAGTACACGAACAGATGGTCGGACATTCTCCTTCAGGATCTCTTGGTAGACAGCAGATTTCATAGTTCCTTTTATCACGGCAAGTCTTCCAGGTCCTGAAGCAGCAAAACAGCCCCAGACCATCACACTACAACCACCATATTTTACTTTTTGTATAATTTTCTTTTTATGAAATGCAGTGTCCCTTCTACGCCAGATATACTTGGACACACACCTTCCAAAGAGTTCCACTTTTGTCTCATCGGTCCACAGAATGTTGTCCCAAAAGTCTTGGGGATCATCAAGATGTGTTGTGGAGAAATTGAGACGAGCTTTGATGTTCTTTTTGCTCAGCAGTGGTTTTCTCCTTGGAACTCTGCCATGCAGGCCATTTTTGCCCAGTCTTTTCCTGATGGTGGAGGAATGAACGCTGACCTTAACTGAGGCAAGTGATGCCGGCAGTTCTTTGGACGTTGTTGTGGGGTCTTTTGTGACCTCTTAGATGAGTCGTTGCTGCGCTCTTGGGGTAATTTTGGGCGGCCGGCCACTCCTGGGAAGGTTCACCACTGTTCCATGTCTTTGCCATTTGTGGATAATGGCTCTCACTGTGGTTCGCTGGATTCCCAAAGCTTAGGAAATGGCTTTATAACCCTTTCCAGACTGATAGATCTCAATTACTTTCTTTCTCAATTGTTCCTGTATTTCTTTGGGTCTCGGCATGATGTGTAGCTTTTAAGGATCTTCTAGTGGACCTTACTGTGTCAAGCAGCTCCTATTTAAGTGATGCCTTGATTGTGAACAGGTGTGGCAATAATCAGGCCCCGGGTGTGGCTAGAGAAATTGAAATCAGGTGTGGACAACCACAGTTATATTATGTTTTAACAAGGGGGGCAATCACTTTTTCACACAGGGCCATGATGGTTAGGATTTTGTTTCACCTTTAATAATAAACACCTTCATTTACAAATTGCATTTTGTGTTTACTTGTGTTGTCCTTGACTGATGTTTAAATTGGTTTGATGTTCCAAAACACTTAAGTGTGACAAACATCCAAAGGAACAGGAAATGAGGAAGGGGGCAAACACTTTTTCACACCACTGTAGGTCTGAAGTGGAACAGAAGAGACTCCTCCAGACTTCATCTCCCTTCTCTTGTCAACTGATATGCTCTGTGTGTGCATCTTCACTTTTCCCGGTCCAATGAAGGCCTTCTGCACCTCAAAAAATAAAAAACAAATAAGAGCTCAAATATATTGCCATTCATGTAGCTCATCCTGCTTGAATGTTCAGATGTGTAAAACCCAGGTTCTGGTTGCAAGTCTCTTTATTGTTAGGTCAGCCTGCCTGCTGTTGGAATTTAAAATGTTATGTGTGCTTAAACATTGTGTAATTTGCATTATACATTCAAGCTAAAAAGTAAAGCATTATTTCAACATAAATGAAGACATGGTGGTCATGCATTAAGTTTGTTTTTATAAGTATATAGTTTGTTGTTTGTTGCATTAAGTTGTTTTGCAATACTTTGGTTTTATAACATAAGATGTTCTGGTATATTCCGTTATATTCCAGCTCTCCTAAATGTGTTGCAGAATTGATTGTTAGGGATGCTTCTGGTTTCAGTCCAACTTTTACAGCCCACTGCTCTTTTTCCTGAACTGAGGGTCATAAACTTTCAGTCACATTCCAACTGAAAAGATAACGAATAGGCACACACACACACATCACTGTGGTCTAAAGAGTCAGAGAAATTTGGGGGAGAGCCGTGTTAGGTTGACTCTGTATTTGTCTCAGGATATATCCTATGTAATAAATGGATTCACATATCAACATCTGAGATTTAGACTACTAATTGAATGGAACAGGATTTAGCTCCAACACTGCCCAGAGCTCAAGTTTATCCTATTGTCTTAAGTGAAATACACATTATATTCAAACTAATGCACTGAGCAGTGATCTTAAAAGTA
>NC_048408.1:451951-452110 GCF_013103735.1 Etheostoma cragini
AGATAAGGATTTTCATCCTAGAATAACATAGGTTTTTATAGGCGTTTTTAGCAGGTGTTTTAGGAGTAAATGGGTTAAAGACAGGCTGCAACGGACTTAAAGGTTTAGGTATTTGGTGAAAGGTTTAATTGTTTACTGCAGAGAACAATCAAATGACGA
>NC_048408.1:452120-457741 GCF_013103735.1 Etheostoma cragini
CACAATGTACAGAGTTACATAGTGACAACAGTTCTGGTGAATACAATCAGTAATACACTTCTTTATATCCAGTGCCCCCAGAGGAAAACAAACCGTTGTTTGGAAATCAGTTTAATCTCAAACATAAAAAAAAGAAAGATCTGCATGCAATGCTACGAGCTGCCAGGGACACATTCCCACAAGCAACAATCATGATCCCGGTGGTAAACGGCTCAAACAATTTGCCACAGTCTCTCAAGGACGACATTAAACTCCTGAACTACTTAATCAAGGAAACCACTTGCCAAATCCCAAGGCTACCAAAGGAATTATTCGCCACAGGACCTGACAATCTCCATTGGACCACCCACACAGTCAACGAAATGTGGAGGAGTTGGAAATCTTTTTTGGCCTAAACGGGACCTCAAGAGAGGTCCCCCAAACCCAGGACAAGGAAGTTCTGAACCTCTCCTCAACACATTTACCACATTCCCAAAAAAGAATCCTTAAAAAAGGTCACCCTGAACGCAGACCTCACACAATGCCACAGACGACTTAAATCATTCACTTACTTTGGTCCAACACCAGCCACCAAAGAAACCCTTCCACATGCCCTCGGACTGGGAACCAGACCCTCCCAAATTACCCTAACCACTTTTGGAACTCATAAAAATGGACCAACAATCAATTGCCAATCTTAAATTAACAAAAGATAATCTTACCAAAGAAGAGGAAAAAGCACTACAAGATCTGAGTAATACCCAAACAGTCATAAAACCATTTGACAAAGGTAGCGCCATAGCAATAATGGACCGCACAAACTATGTTAAAGAGGCTCTACGCCAACTTCAGGACACAAATTAATACCAACCACTAAATAATCCCATAAGAGACAAAACAACGATGTCAAATCTAGCCAAATATCCCTCATTCTTGAGACCCTAAGAAAAAATAACTACCTAACCAAAAAATAATGTACCTACCTCAAGGGACAGGCCCTCTACAGACCAAGACTGTTTTATACCCTGCCCAAAATACACAAACCACAAAATAGACACTATCCCACCAGGAAGACCCATCATTTGAGACTGTAGCAGCGAAGGCTACGGCATAGCTGAGTATTTGGACTCATTTCTAACTCCATTATCCAACAAGCATCCGAGTTACCTCAAAGACACCACAGATTTTATCCATAAAATAGAGCAAACAGTCATAGAAGAACCAAGCAAGCTTTTCACCATGGATGTCAAAAGCCTTTACACTAACATTGAAATCCCCAAGGGCATGGAAATAATAAATAAATGGCTAAAAAGTAACCTGTTCCTAACAGACCAGACAAAGAGATCCTAGATCTATTACACTTAAGCCTAACAGGGAACGATATTGAATTCAACAAAAAATACTACCTCCTAACTAAGGGAACGGCCATGGGCAAACGGTTTGCACCTGCGTATGCAAACATTTACATGGCAGAATGGGAAGAAACAGCCTTCCTTAAATGCAATAAGCTTCCAAAAAAATGCTTCAGATATCTTGATGACATTTGGGGCGTATGGACCCATTCCGACAAAGATTTCGAGGACTTTACCCAAGTCCTCAACAATCACCACGACTCCATAGAAATTGACCCGGTACTACACGAAAGGAAGTCAATTTCCTGGACACCACAGTGTTCAAGGGTCCAAATTTGGTAAAAACAGGCATTCTTGACACCAAAGTGTATTTCAAACCTACAGATACACATGCACTTTTACACAAAAAAAGGTTCCACCCACCACATGTCTTTAAAGGGTTACTTAAATCACAATTACTCAGAGTCCACAGAAATTGTAGCAACCCATCAGACAGGGATAAAGCAACACAAACTCCAATGAAAACCCTAAGGGATAGGTGCCACACAAGAACATTCCTCAGGGAAACCCAAAAAACTTTCCTTGAACCCACAAAAGAGAACCCCTCTCCGACAACCAAGAACCAAAAACCTCATCCCCCTAATCTCCACCTACTCAAGTTATGCAACAAAAGCTAACAAGGTGATCAAGGAGAACTTTCAAAAAACACTCTCACAAACCACCATACCGGAAAATTGCAAAATAATAACAGCCTACCGGAAAAACCCAAACCTCAAACACAATCTGGTGAGAGCCAAACTTCACCCCCCTGGCCACAAGAAGAAACCCCTGAGGGACCAAACGGCCAAGAATAAAAAAAACTGGGGCTACAATAACCTTACCCAGAAAACTTCCAATGACACAAACCAACTGCGTATACATAATACAATGCAAAAAATGCCCACAAAAATATGTTGGAGAAATACAAAACTCGCTCAAAGCCCATCTGGTAAACCAAAAGTATAACATAACCAATGGACACACACCTGGTGAAAAACTTCCGCCAACATGGCTTTCAAAACCTATCCATTACAGGATCAGAACACGATCCGGGATGGAATACTGTCCAATGACGACAGACAGAAAAACATTGGATAAATAAACTCAGAACTGTTCATCCCTTTGGACTAAAAGAAAACTCAAGAGGACCAAAGACTACAACCAAAAGAATTCCATAAAAAAATGACTGTACATAGTTTAACAAAAAATCTAACCACGTTGTAAACATTATTGTTCAAAATTTTCCTGATTGTTCAAAACTGTTAATATTGTTCAATGTAAATCATTTTATCCTGTAAAATAAAAATTATTTTGAGGATCCGGTTAGGAAAGTGACAACAACCTGGGACGTTATTCAAGGCATATGTCAGGAATCAAAATACTTTGCTTTCCGACACAAATTTGCCAGAATACACCCAAAACCGATTCCTTCCCAATCCTCACCTCTAATTTTTTTAAATATATTTTTGAAATTAATTAATTTCTTTTTAATTAATTTTAAAAATAATTTAAAATCAATTGATTTGTTTTGAAATAATTTCTAAAAAAAACTTTATATAAAATCTATTCTATATTTACCAAAGAAAAATCTCTTTATTTCATTCAAAAGAAAATGGACTTATACATTTATAAACAACCTCAATCCCACATAAATTTAATTTACACAACAACAAAAAAACGCTCAAAATCTTTTCACCCTTCTCCCCTCTCTTCCCTCATGCAAATGAGGGTGTAGGGGGAGGTAGAGCACACAGCCCGATCTGGCGGGGAAGAGTTCTCTCCCTGACTCTGCCTCCTTCCTTTTTTCTTTACAAGAACTCAATGCCTATCTCTCTTCTACTCACTGTACCCTCATGGGGACGAGTGGGAGACAGAGAACCGAATCCAACATGAGAAAAAGAAACCCGGACTGACACCTCTACCTGACTCTACTCTACCCGTGTTCTTCACATATAACCTTTACCCACTACAGGATTTAAAAAGAACTAATCCCTACACCTAACCCTAACACAAACCCTTATCCCTTACCACCAACCTTAACCTTTAAACTCACTAACTTTAGACTTCTAGTCCTTTGACCCAAAACTTACCTAACTAACGCCCTACAGTCTCTGATTGTGAGAGTGAAACCTACTACACAGCAGAGTTTATACATTTTTATTTAAAAATCCTTTCAATGCTGCACCAGAGCTACGTCAAGTACACCTATGATTTTGTTGAGAAGATTAAAAGTATTACTTTACCATCCTCATCCTTCCTCTTCTCCCTTGATGTTGACAGCCTGTACACCAACATCTAGAGACCTGAGGGACTATTAGCGGTCAGACACGCTCTCCAAAAGCATCCGAACAGCAAAAGGCCGGATAAAGAAATTATACAATTATTAGAAAGTAATTTATTCAAAAATGATTTTAAATTTAATGGCCAATATTTTCTATAGGTGAAAGGCACGGCAATGGGGAAGCGGTTTGCACCCTCATATGCCAACATATTTATGGCTGATTGGGAAGAACGCGCCCTGGCATCCTGCCAGAAGAGGCCGCTGCACTATTACTGTTATCTGGATGACATTTGGGGAGTTTGGCAGGATTCAAAGGAGGATTTTGAGCATTTTAAACATACCTTAAACAGCCACAGGAAGTCCATTAGGGTCAAATCCACCATTAGTCCGGACTCCATTGATTTTCTGGACACGACGACCTTCAAGGGGACAGATTTCCCTGACACACACAAGTTAGAGGTGAAGGTTTTCTTTAAAGAGACAGACACGCATGCACTGTTTTACAGGTCTAGCCATAACCCAAAACATACATTTGCAGGGCTAGTAAAGTCTCAATTATTGGGATTTAAGAGCATCTGCACCAGAGCAGAAGATTTTAAAGCTGCAGTTAAGATTTTGTTTTCTGCTCAACAGGGGGTACACATACACCATGCTGCAGCGCTCTGAGAACCTTCATCCTAGTGAGACCTGTGGGTCTGGACCCAATTCTCCCTATCATCACCACGTACTCAGTTGGAAATGTCAAATTCATTGAACAATTAAAAAAGAACTTTATTTTAGCGGGGGATAACAACATTTTCTTAAAAGATCATAGATTAATTGCGGCCTTTAGAAAAAACAAAAACCTGGGAGATATCCTGGTCAGAGCAAAATTTAGTATTTCACCACTCTTCTGACTGACCGCTGCATCCTGACTCCGCTCTGTAGCGTTATTTTCTTTTAAAGCCTGCGGTGCAGGTGTGTTTTTTCAAGAGAAGAACATGGTTATCGGTAGTTGTTGTCGCTCTTTTTTCTTCTGGGCAGAAATCCGTGAAGCAGCGAGACCGTGAAAGGTGAACCGCGATATAAGCGAGGGTTCACGGTGTATATACTGGTTCATATATGTTATGTGACGGTGGCCCCTGCCCAAATGTTGTAATCCTAACCTCAACCATTTGAGGAGAGGGCTACAATATGGGAATCTTGCCTAAACATAACCACCTCACCTGTGAGATTTATGCAAACCCCCTTGCATAATTCTTAAAAAAATTGAATAAAATTATAAAGGTAATTGTTTTGACACTGACCTTTAATTTTGAGAGAATAAAAGGGCTAAGTGAATTTGAATGCATTTTGTTTTAAAAGAAAAAAATTAGATATAATTTAATTATTATTTTTATGACAATGTTTGATCAAATTGGACCCAAAAATTAGATTATTACTCTCCTCATCCAAAAATTCAAAAAGTTAATTTTTGAATGAGGTTGCTGACGGGCCTAACTTATCCTACATACACACACGCAATGGCATTGTTTGAAGCTATTTCATTGGCCCAGTGGGTCACATGTGGGTTACCTGGAGCCGGACGTTGATTTCCGTTGGCTACTTTGTCAAGCAGCCCGGGCTTATTCATTCCATATTTGACTGTGCGAGGGAAACAGCATTTGTAAATGTTTGATTACTTGAGCTTGAAAAAGGCATTATGAATGCCGAAACACATCGCTCATTAATAATAAAATATTTTCATTTATTCACCATCACGTCTCCAGATTTTTGTGAGATAGTTAAAAACTGTTTTTATTTTCTTCACCTGGTTTTCTCACCGTGGAGAATGGCGACCCAAGACTGGAATTATGGATGGCAGACGGTGAGTTATAAACGGGGAAGAAAGAAGAATAAAACACAGAACCCTACGGCAGGGCTGCCAACTCTCACGCATTGGCCGTGAGACACACGCATTTGACTGGTTTCACACGCTCACACGCCACACC
>NC_048408.1:457751-457985 GCF_013103735.1 Etheostoma cragini
ACGCTGAAGTGTCAACCCGGTCGGTCAAATTTCTGAAAGATGAGTTTATCCATAGATCTACCTGTTGAGCCACTCACGATCGACTAGTTTTGCTTTCAGAGACTGTGAGGGGGTTCAAGAGCGCTCCCTGTCTGTGGAAGAGCCATCCCATGTGCATTTCCCCGGCTTCAGGTATGAGCTCTGAGTATCACAGACCCGTCCGTCGCTTCGTGTCCACTCTCTCTGTAAAGATAG
>NC_048408.1:458076-458383 GCF_013103735.1 Etheostoma cragini
TGAGCAGCACACAGCCACCTCTAAACTTTGTCAGAGACCAGAGACCCAAACGGGCCTCTGTGTCTGTCAGACGGTCTGAATGAGAACTACCATACCAGCGGAGCAATAACATGCACAGCAGACTACATTACAACTCTCCAGATTTCGGACAACAGAGGTGGGAGGAGTTATATTTAGAATGTGCATAAAGTTGTAAACATGAGAAATCTGGTGAAACACATCTGAGCTTTACTATACTATATATACGATACTGCAACGTTGGGCCACTATTGTGCTTCTATAACCTCTGTGCATCTCTAAATGTAAC
>NC_048408.1:458483-461810 GCF_013103735.1 Etheostoma cragini
TTTTTAATGCTTATGACTTTTAACTGTTTGTACTTGTGTTTTATCTGTTTTAATGATTTTGTGTAAAGCACTTTGAATAGCCCTGTTGCTGAAATGTGCTATACAAATAAAGCTGCCTTGCCTTGCCTTACCACTGTAGAAGGTATCTTTCCAGTCAGGAGGTTTGGAGGATTCTCTCTTCGGTTCCCCTCCTTCCACCAGTTTGACACCGTCGCACAAACCCGCCATCCCTCGACTGCAAGAACTGTCCGTTACTTGCTGATAATTTTAAGATCACTGCACTAGTTTGAGTATAGAGTGTATTTTACTTGATACTATATTATATGCTGACCGGACATAACAGGGACTCACACCTAAAACCTAGGTTTAATACATCTGAACATTTTTCCAGGTGCAGAAGTACCCTTTCGGTCCGGGACAGCAAAGATGCTCACTCAGCATGTCTGCTCCACCGACAGACCCTTGGCGTCCTCTTCCTCCAACAGACCGTCCCTCCAACAGACCTTCAGCATGTGCACTTTCCTCCAACTTTCCCCTCCCCTAAGCTGCCTGGCAGCTCAGGGTATCCCACCGTCGGCACCAGATGCATTGAATAAAGTTTAGATGCAAAGAATAATGCTGTTTTTTTTTCCAATAAATTGCGATTGAGTGAATAAAGTTCTTTAAATTTTTTCAGTTGTCAAATGAGCTTCTATCATTAAAGAGTTCCACACCTGGATGTTCATTCTTTTTTTCCATTGAAATAAACATGAAGTTTGGTCTTGAGCACTTTGGAGCTCAGGTCAGGTCAGAGGTCAGTAACCTCCTGACACTGTACTACACAGCTGAGCTCAAAAACCAGCCCTCTGTACTCAAATCAAACCCCACCATTGAGTCTAATGTGGCCTGTCACACCAGTTTGATGTGTCACAATCAAACATATCTACATGTACACAACCTGTACATAAGCGTTTACATAATATGGGTCCACAAGGGGAAGTTGGGTCGATGCGGCTCTACTGGGGCTTCCTCTGGGGGAACCTTGAAGTTATTATTGAAGGAATTCACACTGAGGACTTGGGCTCATACGGTGAGGCGCTCCCCATCTTTACAGAACAAAGTTGGCTGGTATGACCAATGTTTGTCTGCTGTCCTTGGGGCTTCCTCAGGGGGAGCCTTGAAGCTATAATTGAAGGGACCCACACTGAGTACTTGGGCTTATGTCTCCCAACTTGGCCCAATGGGAGTCATGTTTCTTGGCACAGTGGGTCTCAACTTGGTCCAATGTGGCTCAGCTTTGCCCATGGATCCCAATGAGGCACAATGGGACCTATCTTGGGCCACTGGCCCAATGGGGCCAAATGGTGCCTAGCATTGCCCAATGGGGCCCAACGGGAACCAGCTTTGCCCAATGGCACTACTGATCATAGTAGTGCGTGAGGTTGAGCAAGATGGCGCCGACTGTCATGGCATGCCGTTTCTCTGCTCATATTTTTGCCCCATCTTCGTTGTTCGTGCCGTTTGTTTTGCTTCTGGTGGCGTCCCTGCTTGTTGGTTGCGCTGAATCATTACTGGTTTATGAGCGCCAGGCACTGTTCGATATCTGGGCTTCTGTTGGAAGGTATTCCAGCGCCGAGGGTGGACATGGTGCTGGTTCCCCACTCTTCCTGAATACGGTGCCGGAGGAGCTTCGCCGCCGGGAGTCAACTTTCCTGCTTCAAGTGAGACCTCGCAGGAGACGTCGGCGTGCTCGCGGTACACGTTCTGGCAAGCGTGTGAAGTTGAGGACTTTGTTGAGAGGGACTGGTATGGACCCAATTGTTGGTATGACGGCTGGCTACAATCATCTGGATTTGGTGCTTCGGTGGCGGTGTATTCAAACTGTCTGTCCGGAGCGTCCGGAGTTCGATCAGCTGTTTCAGCCCTGTTGGATTGACAGGAGGCGTTGCAGAGGAGGTGGGGTGTGTGTGGATAACCTGCATATACTGGACTGCAATTCATCACCGGTTTACGGAGAAATAAAAGTCCAGATGGCTCTTCTAAATGTTCGGTCATTGTCTAATAAGACATTTGTTCTTAGTGACTTTTTTAATTCCCACGCTCTGGACTTTATGTTTATAACTGAGACGTGGTTGCGCGAGGGTGATGTGTTGCCCTTGATTGATCTTTGTCCTCCTAACACCAGTTTTCTCAACACTCCGAGACTTTCTGGAAGAGGAGGGGGGATTGTCTCACTTTTTAAGGACAATTTTAATTGCAAACAGATTTTCAGCTGTGATCCTTATTCTAGCTTTGAATCGCAGCTTTTTACTATAATTAAACCTTCTGTGGTTTTGATTGCTGTAATATATCGTCCGCCTAAGTATAATGATAACTTTATTTCTGAGTGGGCTGACTTTTTATCTAGATTTGTTTTTCATTATGAGAGGATTTTAATTGTTGGTGATTTTAATATCCATATTTGCTGTGACAATAAGCCATTAGTTAAAGACTTTTTAAACGTTACTGAGTCTTTTAGTTTCACACAATTTGTGTCTGAACCTACACATCAGCAGGGTCATACATTAGATTTAGTCCTAAGTTATGGTTTGTCTGTGTCAGTTAATAATATCAGTGTCTTACCAATTTCTGATCACTCGCTGATATTATTTGACATATCTATCCCCAATTCATTTGGTATGGGGAAAATGGTGCAAAAGACAAGGTTATCTCGTTATATTAGCACTAATGCTCTACTTGACCTTAATTTGAAATTACCAGATGTGATGGATCCAGTTTTTAGCCAAGCCTTTTCGGTGGACTGTCTCACAGACAATCTTAATAGTTCACTTCGGGACTTGTTGGAAGGGGTGGCCCCAGCCAAGATACGGAAGTGTTCTTTAAAACATCCTACACCTTGGTTGAATGAAGAGTTACTGACTCTCAGAAAGAGCTGCAGAAAAATTGAACGTCAGTGGCGCCATACTAAGCTTGAAGTTTTTTATGAGGCATGGCATGATAGTCTGACCACTTACCAGTCTAGAATGGCTACTGCAAAGGCAGCTTTTTATTCTACTGTGATTATGAATAACAAGCATAACCCTAGACTCTTATTTGAAACTGTTGATAGACTTACACAGTGTCAGCAGCCAGTAAATAGTATAGATTTGTCAGCGGAGGATTTTATGATGTATTTTTATAAGAGAGTCGAGGACATCCACACTGCGATACCACATTCAGATGTTGGGAGATTAAACTGCGCTATTACTGGATCACCTTTTATAGGACAGTGCCTTTCTGAGTTTAAGACAATTTCTTTGGCTGAATTAACTAAAATTGTTATGATTGCCAGAGGCACCACTTGTTCCC
>NC_048408.1:461910-469410 GCF_013103735.1 Etheostoma cragini
ATCTATTTTTTTTATTGTCTTGATTTTAAATTTTTGTACTGTTTGCATTTAAAGTGTATTTTTGCTGTAAAGCACTTTAATGGAAAGCGCTCTATAAATAAATGTATTATTATTATTATTATTAATGGGACCTGACGGGGGTGTCATGTTTCTTGGCACAGTGGGTCTAAACTTGGTTCAATGTGGCCCAGCTCGGCACATGTATCCCATGAGGCCCAATGGGACCCAACTTGGGCCAGTGAGACCCAACTAAGCCAAAGGGGACCCAATGTGGCACATACTAAACCAATGATGCTAAAAGAACTGAACTCAATGGGATCCAACCTGTTCCAATTGTTATCAATGGGATCCAGCTTGTTTCAATGGAGCCCAATGGGGCCCAATTTGGCAAAAAGAAGTTGGGCCTATGACCCATCTTGTTTTTGCAGTCTCTGAGAGGGAGTGTGATGGACGCTACTCAGAGAGACGACTGACTCATTATTAACGTGTCCAGCACGGGTCAAACGCCAGATACACTTGTGTGTGTGAAATGTCTGTATCGACATTGCGCTGCATTTTTATGAACTATGATATTCTTGCCATGGGTCAAATCTCTGGCCCAGGTCCAGCAGCTCAGTCTCACACGCTGTTACTCTACCTACTGAAGTTAGTTGCATTCAATGACTTCTTCGGTGTTCTTTGCCGTGGCCGCCGCGATAGCAGAGTTACCACGGAAACACTGGTACAGACACAGGTTTGCCCCTTAAACTTAACAATATACAGCTGTGTTAATAAAAAATTTAAACTGTAGACAAAGGTCAGAAGTGTGGACTGGCGGCCGCTGTGCGGCCGGGCTGTGCGGAGAGTGAGAGGTGAGAGAGTAGAGGAGAGATCCATCAGACGCAGGGCTGCCAACTCTCACGCATTGGCCGTGAGACACACGCATTTGACTGGTTTCACACGCTCACACGCCCAATTTCTCACGCTAAAGTGTCCACCCGGTCGGTCAAATTTTCTGAAAGATGAGTTTATCTATTGATCTACCTGTTGAGCCACTCGCGATCGAGTGGGGTTCAAGAGCCCTCCCCGGCTTCAGGTATGAGCTCTGAGTATTACAGAGCCGTCCGTTGCTTCGTGTCCACTCTCTCTGTAAAGATAGAGGTGAGCAGCGCGGCTGGTAGCGTAGCAACTTCAGTTCATTTTAGAGGACTCGCTCTGCTGGGGGCAGTGACGCGTTGCATCTGTGCGTAGACCTTTGATAATGAGCAGCATACAGCCACCTCTAAACTTTGTCAGAGACCAGAGACCCAAATGGGCCTCTGTGTCTGTCATATGCTCCTGTCTCTTCATGTGGCTCATTATGTTTGGCACATTGTCTGGGTCAGTTCTTATATCATTAGAAATTAATAATGTAAATAATGTAAATGCTAAATGCCCTAAAACCTGTTGATACTACAACAATGCAAAGGTTCTTAACCCTACAGTTTGGCACATATCATGTAACACTTGATTTCTACATTATTTTGCAAAAACTCTCTCCAGAAAGTGCCATTTAATGGTGTTTTTTTTCTCCCAGGGGGAGTTTCATTAAAGGAGGTTGGCAAAACTTCTCCTAACCTTGTTTAAAAAGCGGTGCGAAACTAACCACGTTGTTAAAAACATACTTTAAGTAATGATTTGAATTGGTTATATAAATTAAAGGTTTTTGAAGACAAAATTGCTCTACAGGTACAGAGACCATAACATACCCCGTTTCTCAATGTCAAGGATCCTTCAGGAGCAGGTCAGAGTCCTCCTTAGCATTTGGACAACATGTGCAATGGAACAGGCTATCAAGGGCACGTCATTATGAAATGGTTGTGGAAATGTTAACTGCGCTGTTTGATTATGTTGCTGAAATGTGCTAAACAAATTAAGCTGCCTTACCTTGCCTTAAGGGAAGTTGGCAAATCAGATTATTTTGGGAAAAAGATTGGCTCTTAGGGTTGGGTCGGTCGGGCTGGGTTGCGAAGCGGGGCTGGGCTCGAGCCGCGGCTGGGGGAGCAGTCACCCCGTCGCCCTCCTCTCTCCGCCGCTGGAAGCGCGGAGCGCAGCCCGTCTCGAGGGGCCCGCGTCGGCGGCACTCGTGTCGTCGTGCGGGGGTTTTTGCGGGGCGGTGTCCGTCGCCGGGTGGAAGGCGGGTCGGTGGAGGGGATCGGGTACGGAGGTGGTGGCGGCGACTCTGGACGCGCGCCAGGCCCTTCTTGATGGTCTTCCCAGCTACGGCGCCCGCTGGGCCCCTTTCGCGCCGGGTCCTGGTGGGTCGCCTCGGCTGGCGCCTAGCAGCGGACTTAGAACTCAGTCTTCACGTTTGCCATGCAGTGATCCGTCACCTCCCGAACCGGTGCACTCCCTTCCTGAGGGCTACCTGGTTGATCCTACCGGTAGCATATGCTTGTCTCAAAGATTAAATTATTAAGTAAACATGGCCGGTACAGGGAAACTGCAAATGGCTCATTCAATCAGTCATGGTTCCTTTGATCGCTTTAACGTTACTTGGTGTGTTGCTCTCCTTGTGTGTGTGCGTGTACACAATTCAGCAGTAAGCCAAACTCCATTCAAATGAATACGGGAGTCAGGATATAGCGTCCAAGCTCCTGGTGATTTATTTGGCGTCACCGTCATATACAATATGAATAGGAGTGAAACTGTAGAACATAAACAAAAATATACAATAAGAAAGATGCACAAAGTATAAACTGTAATATAAACTTTACATAGCTACTATCAGTATATCAGTTGTATAGTAATTTAAGTATACAGTCTACTTAGCATGCAGTTAAGCTGATACATGTGCTTAATACTACAATTTACTGATTTACAAAAATAAGGCTTAGTAAAACATTCATCGTAAAAATAATGCCCAGATGTTGTTCTATAGTCTGTGCTCAACTAGAATTTACAGACGATGCTTTCGAAGACACAAACAAAAGAAGGATAGCAGCAGATGAAATTATTGAGTCCATTCAGCAAAAATAAGGCTGCCTGCTAGAACTAATATGGCCGACTTCCTGTTCTGGGTCAAAGTGCATCTACTACAGCAATAAATTTAAAGGGCCAGTAGCGGGTTAATTCACTAAACCTGAAGGCAAAACACTTGGATATATATATATATATATATATATATATATATATATATATATATATATATACACACACACACACACACACACACACACACACATGTTTTGGCGGCAAAGTTTTATTAGATTATTCTGGTTTTGCTCTGTGGGTCAGGGAAGGTTCTTGCCACAGTAGATAAGTTGTTGGTTGGACAAAACTTATATCAGCCCTAATTACTGCAGCTCCTTCAGATTGTAGTCTAACAAGAATTTGTGAAAGCGTCAGACAGATTATGCGTGGGGGTGGATCTCCGGGTGTGGGGCGGGGCAGGGTGTCTCCTGACTGGTTCGAACACCCGTCAGCCGGATGGTGACGGGGAGAGGGGCGGATGGTGACGGGGATGGCGCCGGATTGTCAGGCATCAGGGCCTCCCAAGGCAGACGGAGAAGGGAGCAATGCCCTTTGTGGGGCGGGCATGGCTGGAAGTTGGTGGGAGACTCAACAGCGTTGTCTCCCCCAACAAAGTGGGCGGTTCCTCTGAATTGTGTGGAAGGGGCCATCCTTAGGTTTAAGGAGGTCTTCATGTACCACCAGGAAGTGTTTTGTGGCCTTGGGCCGGAAACTGGAGAGTATGTCCGGTGCTCACATCCCTGGGACGCCACAGGCCACCAGGTCCGGTGGCCAGAGCCCAGTGGTTGAATCAGTGGGGAGGGTTGAATTAAGGGCTGACATCAGCGGCGCCGGAGAGTCAACCGTAAATATTCCCCCTCACAGCCCTCCGCCAGCGGGGACAGCTCACCATTACCCTACCTGTGCCAGTGGGTAAGACTCTCCAGGGACAGAAGGAGTTCAGTTGTCAGATGAAGGAGCAAAAAACTCTACCCTCTGGGATGTTGGTTGCTCCCAGGAAGGTGCCAGCGTCGCACAACTTAATGACGTTATGGGAGGCGGTTAAGTAGGCTGCAGCTGATGGCGACTCCGCAGGGCATCCTGTTACAAAGGACAATTGCCGTCGGGGGGCAATTGCATTTGCGGCCTCTACTCTGATCCAAAGATTGGGAAGGAGGAGGACTGGAGGATTAGCCTGGCCAGCGCCTGTTCAGCCCCCGTTCCTAGGAGGGGACATTAGGTACAGAAGGTCAAGGAGGGGCAGGAGATTCTTATACCGACTGCTCCGCTCTGACAGGGGGAAACTCGCATCTTATGTCCTGGACGGACAACTGGGTTCATCGTGCCCAGTCCCCTTGGCTGAAATTACGGCTGTGTTTTGGGGTCGTTGGGGTGAGGTGGGCTCTTTTAAGGGAATATGCCAGTTTGACGGTTACGGTAGGGTGGATAATTCAGTTTTCCGACATCTTATCTTTCCACTAGAGATCAGTACTCACCACCGGTCCATGAAGGCAAAGACCTCTCCCGGCCCGGATGGCATCTCTAGGAAAGACTTGCTGGGCTGGGATTCTAAAGGTCTTAAATTGGCACGAATGTTCTCGACTTGGTTAATCTCTGGGACCCTGCTGGAGGTCTTTAAGAAGTGTCGGACGGTGCTCATTCCTAAGACTTTAGGTTTGCAGGCGGATGTAAACCAATGGCAACCGACAACTATTGCGTCTGTTGTCTTGAGGCTTTTCTCGCGGATGGGTAGGATGAAACCAGCGTATCCCATCCACCCTCGCCAGAGGGGATTTATCGCCTTTGCTGGCTGCTGAGAAAATCTCTCGCTGCTAACCGGTCGTATGAGATTGAGCAAGCGTTCTCTCTCTTGCTCAATCTCATACAATCTCGCAGTAGTGTTAGTCGACTTTGCGAAGCCCTTCGACATCATCTCTCATGAGCATCTCCTGAATGCTCTGAGGTGGAAAGGGTTGGACCAACATATGCTGGGGTTAGTCAGAGACTCCTATGAAAACGGTCGGACTCAGATTAAGTGTGCTTTAGGGAACACGGCACCTCTGGCCATGAAGGAAGGGGTTAAGCAGGGTAACTCCATGTTGCCATTACTTTTCAACCTAGCCCTGGACCCGCTGATCCAGACCATCGAACGCGAAGGTCGAGGCTTCGTCATTACACGGGACTTTGCCACCACTGCGATGGCCTTTGCGAAGGATCTAGCCCTTTTGAGCGATTCTAGGGAAGGTATGGCTACCGACATCGCCGTCCTGGAGGCCTACTGTCAGTTTACGGGTCTGAAGGTTCCGCCCAGCAAGTGTAGCGGGTTCGTAATCGAAAAGAAGGTGGGGAGGGATCTCTCAATCAACTCTTGTGATCCGTGGGAGTTGTGCGGGGAGACCCTCCGCTGGATCGGAGCCGACGGCCAGGTCAAGTACCTGGGGGTCTGAAGAAGAACTGGCTGCACTTGCCCTTGAGCACAACTGATGGTTCGTTAATTTCCAAGAGAACAGATGGTGGGTCAAGCATCTGTTGGTTGGCTCGGGATGTTCCCGCCATACAGGCCCAGCAACTGTATAAGTTGTTTCGTTCCTCGGAAGCTCCAATGGCCTACATTGCCAATATGACCATCAAAAAGATCCGGTTCGTGAGAGCATGGCTGAGTGCTGGTGGTTCCAAGATGGAGATGCCGTGTCTAGACCTATCTGAGCAGGGGGGTGAGCGTGTATCAAAGTCGGGTTTGGGTACCCCTGGGGAAGGTGGAGATGCGGACGCAATGAACCCGGCTGCTGTGACGCCCGAGAGCAAACGTCTGATCCCGTGTGATTGGTGTCAGGTCGAGTTCGACAGGTGGGCTGACCTTGGGTCTCAAGGGAAGGGCATGCGTGTGTTTGAGGCTGACAGGGTCAGTAACTGCTGGTCGCTGGACGATAGGTTTAGGATTGGGAAAAGCAGCCAGTTAATCACTGCCCTCCAAGTAAGGGCAAATGTGTACCCAACTCAAGAGCTTCAGGCAAGAGGGAGACCGTCCCCCCTCGCAGTCGCCTGTCTGCACTGTCAGTGTTCTACTGAGACCTGTTCTCATATTCTTGGGGTCTGCCCTAAGATCCGTAACAGTCAGATCAAAAGGTACCACAAAATATGTGATTTGCTGGCTACTCCGCTGGCCAAACGGAGATACGCTGGAACTGTTAATTCCGTTAGCTGGACACAGGACAGGGCGACCAAGTGAGGTTGCCTGAGTGTCTGGTAATGGTACCGCGGCCTCACAGAAGTCGGAGAGACCACATGCAGAATATTGATTACTCTTACTGTCTCCAGGCCCCCAACAGGAGGGGTTTAAATTGCCTGACAGATTTCGTCGTCCGGTACCCCGTGCAGCCCAGAAGTATACTCGGGCCCCATACAAGGGGCGGCTCAAAGACAGCAAGCTGGTGAGGTTTCTTCCTCCTGGTGTTTCAGTGGAATTCAGATGAAGCACGGGTAAGGAGGGAGTAACGGTAATCTCTCTTGAGATAGCCAAATGCCTCGTCATCTAATTAGTGACCCGCATGAATGGATGAACGTGATTCCCACTGTCCTTACCTACTACATATGTTTGAGAGGAGTGGAGATATACTGGTCAGAGAGATTGGATACTGTTTGATTAGACGGCCAGTTGGCCCCACCTCCTAATGGTGGCCACACTGACCATCCCCAACTACTATCTAACAAACCACAGCTGAGATGATGGCTCTGTTACATATAGCTGAGAGAGATATGTCATGCTTGTCTTGTTGATTGGTAGAGTAATAAGGAGCATACAATTATGGTGGAATTGTTCATGCTGAAGCCTTCTGATTCCAGATGCCGGTGAATGCCAGTGTAGAGTAACTGCTTAAGATATCCATGGAATCTCCTACAAAGAGGGGATATGCAGACATCCGAGTCTCCTTGAAACCTGCCAGGATATCCAGAGTCCCCGCTAGCGCAGATGGTCCCTCCAGAGCAGTCAGACTTAGGATCCTTCTTCCAGGCAAATGTGCAGGGAGTCAGAGTCCAGGCCGTTCACCAGTTTCCCCCAGGAGACGTTCGATGGCTAGGAGAACACTGTTCCAAAGGCAGATCTTGCCCAACGACATCAGACTTATGCATTGGGATAAACGCATCTTGGTGAATTTGAAAAATTCCAAGCGTTTTCTCAAGTACGTCAGGGTAGAACTTAAATTACCTTGGAATGCACAAGCTTGCCCTGAAATGCCTTCCTCTGCTGCGGCACTACATTTCAGATCCTATCATGTCATATCTAAGTTGTCATTTAGTTGCAAAATTTGTGAAAGTTCATTTAGGCTATTGAGATCAGCCGCCACACATATCCCGAAATGCAGACCAAAACATTTAACGAGGGTGGTGGCCCCTCTTGCTTGTAGCTTTCGTTCTAGGCACTTTGCATCTGCTAGAGCCAGGAGCATTCACCTGAGGAGATCCCACTCAGTGTTGCCTTCCATTGATTACAATGGCCCCATGAGCGGCCGCTTGGGGTCTATGGGATGC
>NC_048408.1:474457-485403 GCF_013103735.1 Etheostoma cragini
GAGATTCTCTTGACCATGTCTACATGCCTAAATGCACTGAGTTGCCGCCATGTGATTGGCTGCTTAGAAATTAAGTTTAACGAGCAGTTGGACTGGTATACCTAATAAAGTGGCCGGTGAGTGTATGTTTCAATGATGTTTTTCCCTTTTTTGCTGGGGGATTATATTCCCATTCATCTGATCCTGTGTTGGTGTGTAGCATCCAGTCAATATTGAGAAGGCCAGAACTGATGGTTTGATTACTTTTAATGCTTTCCTTGTCCTCAACCAACGTAAGAGTTGTGTAAAACACAAATAAACCATACATTACAATCATAATTTGAACGTTACACTGCTCATTCAATTACTTTCAGCATTTCAAGTAGGCTAGCTCAAATATATTTCTCATTAACTCCACAAACCTTGTTCCCCAATTGACCGAAGCTAAACCTTGTAGTTTTAACTGTTTTTCCGTGGCTTTTTACAGTTTTTAACCGTGAACCCTTTCACCCTTTCAGCCTTTCCTGTCGTCCTTTCCTCCGTTTTCCCGGTTCATTTATGTCACCATACTTCCGGTTTCTTTGGTTGTCAAAATAAAAGCCCGATACCTTAATAATAAAACCTTATAGCGTAGCTATAATTAAAATAGTGCTTAACTACTCTATTGGCCTTTACACTCCCACCAAATTATTTACTGTTACACACATAAGAAACAAATAATTTCTTCAAGTTACTTAACCAGAATACAAAGGTAACCTTGTAAACATGTTACAACTGTAACTTCAACATTTCAATATACTAAAAGGCATTGTAAATTTACTTTTCACAATCTTCTAGTAGCAGAACTAACTTATGCACTTGGCGTTCTACTACAGACATTTTGTTCACACGTTGAACCCTTTTGGTAAGATTTCTGTCTGCAAAGTCTATTTTGACCTTTCTGACAAGTCCCTCTGTATCTTTTACAGTCTCCAAGATTCGTCCAAGTTTCCACTGTGATCGTGGTTTCATTTCATCCTTGTCCCTTACTATGTCGCCTATTTGCATGTTTCTTTTAGGCTTGTGCCATCTTTGTCTGACCATTATGTTCTGCAAGTACTCCACTTTCCATCTGCTCCAAAATAGTTCGAGTAAGTACTGTACTTGACGCCATCGTTTTTGTGCATATAAGTCCACCTTAACAAACTGTCCTGGGGGAGGCAGAGGAGTCGAGGTTTTCATTGTGACAAGATGATTTGGAGTTAGCGGCTCCAAACTATTTGGATCGTTGAGACTGTCTGTTGTAAGGGGGCGGCTGTTTACTATAGCAGCTGCTTCATACAAGAAGGTTCTGAGGGAAGAGTCGGTGAGTCGACCTGGCGTGAGAGCCAATGTTTCATTAAGAACGTTTCTCACAGTCCGTATCTGACGTTCCCATACTCCACCTGCGTGACTTCCATGAGGTGTGTTTAGGACAAAATCACATTGTTTTTCCGCAAGGAAGGTTGTCAGTTTGTCAGAGTCAATTTCACCTTGTAATGCACTCAGTTCGTTTCTGGCACCAACAAAGTTAGTACCCTGATCACATTTTATTTGTCTGACAGAGCCTCTTAGAGCAATAAAGCATCTGAGTCCATGCATAAAAGTGTCCGTTGATAGGTCTTCTAACATTTCAACGTGAATTGCACGTGAATAAAGGCATGTGAAAAGGAGGCCATACCTTTTATATTCTTTCCTGGCTTGTTTGGTCAGGAATGGTCCAAAAACGTCCATACCACAGTATGTGAAAGGCGGAATGTGTTCAATTCTTTCTGTGGGTAAGTCTCTCATTTTTTGTCCTTCCACAGGTCTCCTTTGTTTCCAACAAAACACACACTGGCGAATGTAGAATGCAACCGTTTGACTGAACTTTGGGATCCAATAGCCATTGGATCATATCTAATTCATTGTGAAGCCCTTTCCCTGATGATTGACTCTTTCGTGGCAGTTAGCAATTATTATTAATTGGGAAAAAGCTGTTTGGGGGATAATGGCGGAGTCTAGGGTCTCAATTTGCTGTCCCTGTTGTTGTACTACTGCATATGAGGCTGTGTCGTTGCTGTAACACAGTAGTTGTTATTTTTTGTCCTGGGAGTTGTACAATGAGTCCATCCGCAGTACATAGGATGATGGCTCCTATTTTTACTAGCAGGTCTCTCCCGAGAATGGGTATAGGGCATTTGGGAGCATATAGGAACGCATGACGTAGGGTTTGGGCTCCAACTGTTATGACCAATGGCTTCGTGTATCTTTGTTCTTCTGCTTTTCCCGAGTATCCAACTGTGCGCAGAGTTTTTGAGGAGAGAGGGTGAATCCCCCCTTTGAGTTTGATGAGGCATGAAGAAAATGCTCCACTGTCAACCATCATGTCAATTTTGTCAGTCTCTATTGTGCAGGTGACCATTGGTTCAATGTGTGGTGGGGTGGGAACACCTGCAGTTGGATCCTTTGGGCCCCTTCATTGGTCCTCCACCCATGCAGTCATTGGAATCTGGGTGTAGTTGGGAGGCATGGGCCATAAGGCATGGGTGCTGGTGGATCCGCGGTCAGGGTCCACCAGCACCCTGACGATTCAAATTATTTAAATCAAAGGTAAACAGAAGAAGAGCTGTGCATGAAAACCTCATAATAATTAAAACCACAAGTGCAAAAGAATAGGAGAATTAAATATGGACTCTTAAACATCAGATCTCTCTCTTCTAAAGGTGTACTAGTAAATGAATTAATATGAGATTCTAATATTGATTTATTTTGTCTTACTGAAACCTGGCTGGGTGATGGAGAATATGTCAGTCTAAATGAATCCACCCCCCCAGTCATATTAATACTTACATTCCTGGAGTTGCAGCCATCTTTGATTCTAGTCTACTAATCAGCTCTAAGCCTAAACTAAATTTTGTTTTAAACTCATTTGACAGTCTTGTTCTTAGTCTTTCACACCCAAGTTGGAAATTACTGCAACCAGTTCTATTTGCTATAGTGTACTAAGCACCTGGCAGTTATGGTTCTGGGACCCAAGCACCTCCGTGACGCTTTATCCAAAGAGATAGTTACTCTGGATGGCATCACCCTGGCCTCCAGGAACACTATGAGGAATCTTGGACTTAACTTCGATCAGGACATGTCCTTTAATTCCCACACAAAGCAAATTTCAAGGATCGCCATTTTTCACGTACGTAATATTGCAAAAATCGTGAATAACCTGTCTAAAAATGATGGAGAAAAACTAGTCCATGCATTTGTTACTTCTAGGCTGGATTACTGCAATTCGTCATTATCAGGCTGCTCAAAAAAGTCCATAAACACTCTTCAGCTGATCCAGAATGCTGCAGCACGTGTTCTGACAGGAACCAGGAAAAGAGATCACATCTCTCCTGTTTTAGCTTCTCTGCATTGGCTTCCCATAAAATCCAGAACAGAATTTAAAATCCTTCTTCTCACCTACAAAGCTCTTCATGGTCAGGCACCATCTTATCTTGAAGAGCTCATAGTACCTTACAACCCTAGAAGAGCACTACTCTCCCAGAGTGCAGGGTTACTTGTGGTTCCTAGAGTCTCTAAAAGTAGGATGGGAGCCAGAGTGTTCAGCTATCAGGCTCCTCTCCTGTGGAACCAGGTTCCAGTTTGGGTTCAGGAGACATACACCGTTCCCACATTTAAGAGTAGGCTTAAGACTTTTCTTTTTGATAAAGCTTATAGTTAGGGCATAGAATTGAATATTGTTAAGGAGTGAGGAGTCGCAGCGTCCGCCTAACCCGGCCCACCTGCTTCTCGTCATAGTTGTCAGATCTATCTATCATATAATCAAGAATATAATAAAACTAGAGGGAGGCTGGGCCATACAGCCCGATCCGGTTGGGTAGAGTTCTAGCCTGACCAGGCCCCTCTCTTTACCCTGTCTCTCTTAGTTATGCTGTAATAGTTTTAGACAGCTGGGACTTCCTTTGACACACTGAGTTCCTCTCTCCTCTATCTTTCTATCTTTCCATTTATGTGCATCCATGTCCCAGAACCGCTTGTTACTAACCTAGCTCTGGGGAGTCACTCCCCGGAGTCCTTATGTTCTTTTTCGCCCAGCATGTTCCCTCGGATCAGGGAGGCTCCAAAATCAGGGTAGCAGCTGTCGTCATGGTCCCGCTACACGTTCTGCAAAGCCATGTTCATCCTGCTACACTCTGCTATGCCCTGCCACGTCCTGCTGTGCCTTGTAATGCTGCACAGTGCCCTGCTATGCCATGAATTACTACAAAGAACTGCTACAAACTACTATTTTTTTCTATTTTTGTTATTGCCACTCTTCCTTCTAACCCCAACCGGCCCGTCAGACACTGCCTACCAAGAGTCTGGGTCTGTCCCAGGTTTCTGCCTAAAAAGGAAGTTTTTCCTTGCCACTGTCGCATTGTTGCTTGCTCTGAAGGAAACTACTAGAACTGTTGGGTCCTTTTAAATTCGGGAGTGTGGTGTAGACCTACTCTATCTGTAAAGTGTCTCAAGATAACTCTTGTTATGAATTAATACTATAAATAAAATTGAATTAAACAACGCTCACCCAAGCAGAATATTTATGAATTTGACTTTTTATTATCTCATTGGCTGTTTCAATGTGTATAGCACATACAAATGAATCTGCATTGCGTTGGGGACAATATTATAAACTGTGCTAATAAACTGGGCTGAGTTTGTGTGTATCACTGTTTCCCTTAATCAGAACAACACATGTGTTTATTTTCCCAGTTTAAGGGACAACAAAGTGTCCATGTGTTCATTTAAGTTTGGTTATTTGTAATATGCATTTATCTAGGTTATGAATCCTGAACAGAATTTATTAGATACACTGTAAACTTTTAAAATTCAGAGCACATGTGCTTTCTATCAAAATCAGTTTTACTGTTCTTAGATATGGACATGTTAATGACCTAAAGATTCTTGTTGCAGAGATGAAGAAGAGAGGGATTTTTGTTACTAATGTAAAAGATTCTCCTACTGGCCCATCTTCAGCTGTTCCTCCCACCCTGCCATCGTCTCCTCAACCATCTACTTCTGCAGAAGGCCAGACGGTTCCTGTGGCAGAATTCCTGGATGCTTCAGCTTCCCCATCACAAGCTCCATCCAGTCACTCATCGGATGAGTTATATCAACCGTAGGTATACAGAAATATACAAGTTACAAAACAGTCATGCTCAAAAACCGCAAAAGCCAATATTACATTGATTAACTAACCCTAATGTTTATTTTGTATCTCCTCAGGCCCGAAGGTGCTAAGTGGACTTTCAAACTCCATAATCAAATGCAAGAGGAAGGGATGTACATCAAGTGTCCGACTGACCAAAATTACATCAAGGGTTTCGAACAATACCTGACCAAAGACTTGGCTGTGACCAACTGTCAACAGGAGGTAATACAGCAACAATTACACTTTAGAGGTTTAATTCATTTAAATTTGAGCTTTCGTTTTAAATCACTGCATGTCTAACATCTTTTTCTTTCCCTTCCAGGTTGATAATGTGCCAAGGTTTTTGGGCTTTTGAACAGAGATAATTTTGACTTTAAATTTGTGACAAATTTCAATTCAATTCAATTTTATTTATAGTTTCAATTCATAACAAGAGTTATCTCGAGACACTTTACAGATAGAGGAGGTATAGACCACACTCCAGAATTTACAAGGACCCAACAGTTCATTTCCTGGTTTACTTTAACAAGCTTGAAAATGTAGGCCAAAGTAAACAAACATTGATCAATTACCTAAAAAGTTTGAAAAGGTTCATGAAGTACTTAACCTTCACCTCCAACTTCCGATTTGAGGAACCAGAGATCTACAATGGCTGTCAAAGTTTCATAGCATTCCTTGCCCACCTACAGACTGACATGTCAAGGAAAGTGGGCAAAGAGGTGACTGCAAAGAGGTGTGTTATAACTTAATTTTACTTATTATTGTCATTTTCATATTAAACATGTACCTTAAAAGAACCAGTATATCTTGCTAACCTTTCTTCAGGTATACAATGCTGATGGAGTGTGTACATACTCCTCACGAGGGCCAGCATGTCCTCAGAGTCACAAAGAATTACTTTCTCACCGTTGTCGCAAAGGCAATGGAGAAGAAACCAGTGACCAAGATAGACCGCCATCTCTTCGTGTCATACCTTCAGGCCATTTTGGTGTTAGCACACCTTTAGCGTCCAGGTGTCGTGGAAAACACAACTTTAAGTCACATTTGTCCATTGCATTGCCAAATGGTTCTATTGTCTTTTGACTTAAATTCTGACTAAAATGCTAAACATTTTTGTTTCATCATTGTTTCAGGTCTAAGAGTAGGTGAACAGAAAGAAATCTGGCTCTCGTGGTAGCCAAATCACAGTGATTGGAATCCAGGATAACAAGTTGCTTGTTTTGGCGATTAGATGTCTTTAATTATTTGAATGCATATTGTGTCACCTGACACCTGTTTCCGGTTTTTATTACAGTGGCTCTCAATTTACTTTGAGTCCGTCCGTCCGAAGCTGATAAAATCCCCCCCTCAAGGAGAGGATGACTTGACCTGCTACAAGTTCTACATTTCCTCTACTGGATGGCCCATTTACAATACTTCGAATGATCTCAGCCGTTTCCAAATGCAGTAAGTGAACATAATATTATCAAACAATATTGAACAGATATTACTTTTAATTCACTGTGAATCCTTGAGAAACACAGGCAAGCTTGGCAATCAAATCATTAATGTGTAATGATTTTTTGCTTTTAGTTACAAATGCCTCAAGATCACAAGCCAGATGCCCAGGTGGGCATTTGAGACAGCCAGCAAAGCTACGAAGACCAGCATGGAGCAGGGTCTCGTTGCAACCTACCTGTCTCACAGCAACGTGACCGCCAACAAACACTATAGAGTGCTCCAGCTGGATCAAGTCAACGATGCTTATTGGACTTTGAAGGATGTGGCTAGAGACACAATGTAAGTTCATCTTAAATTATTATTTTATTTGATTATTTATTTATGTTATAAATTATTATAAATTATTTGGTTGCATACATTTTCGAATGTTGTTTATTTGTTTTTTTTTTTAGATCTGAAAATTAGGTATCTGCAAAGCATTCCAGAAGGGTTGCTGCTTCTTCTTCTCAATGAATGAATTAGCAGACTGCATTTGACCTAACGGAATTGTTTCCTGTCACAATCACTGGTGGGGTCCCGAAGAAAAGCCAGCGCTCCCACCTCATAGGGATACACGACTGCAGCTGTTATGACAAATGGCGGGCACAATAGCTTGAAATGAGGACGAAACTAATACTTTAAGTATTCCATTAATATATATACTTTTTTAGAGTTGACTAAGTTATGGTTTCCTTTCCCAAATAATGTAAATAAATGGAGAGAAACTTCTTTCCACAGCAACATTCTGCAGGGGTCTACCATCGGAAAGGAGACTTGAGACCTGGAGGGCCAGTCAGGGTTGGACCACCAACTGTCCAGATGTCAAGAATGTCCTTTCTCAGTGGACGCCCCAGGAGAGTGTCACATGCAGCCAGAGGGGAAGGCATTCTGAAGCTCACAAAGTCACAGAAGTGGACTGGACTGGTGGAAATGGACGTTCAGGGCAAGGGGAAAGGTGTGATCACTGAAAAATGAAGTGATTTGTGATTATCATGGTGCTAATCACTGGTCACTGGTGCTTCATGAGCGGATAGAGGGCTGCTGTTTCCCCCTCTCCAGGCAATACATGGCCTTAAAAGTGCTATAGTGAAAAATATTAGTTTTCTGATTGCTTTTATTTCTACAGTTTGTATTAAGCTGTGGAATAGTCAAAATCAATAGCCAAATCAATTTGGTCAAATTTTAGCCACCCATTCTTAAAGCAATCTTTATCACTAAATATGTATCATTAAGAATTAACCTATAGTTTTTTCCATCATCCCTTAACAGATGACACCAACAAAACCTATCCACTGCTCTCTGTGCCAAAAAATGTTCTTCGCCCCGCAGAACCACCTGAGGCGGACGCGTGGCGTGGCCAATGCCTAGGAAAGGAGCATTCTGCTAAACTGGCTGCAGAACGAATAAATATTAGAAATGAAGCTTTCTAATAGCCAAGGTGAGTGTTGCACATTCTCTCAAATCCCCTTAGTGTCAATGAGAAAGCTCTTTATAAATGTATTGTATGATTCATGTAATGGAATTGTATCTTTAGCATCACCATGGTCTCAACCTTGGACATTGCCGTCGGAGACAGCAGCGATGATGACATTGTCAGGGAAGGGGCTCCTGTCGCAGAGGAAGAGGTGGACAACAGCTTCCCCAGGAGCAGCTGACGTCCATTGTACAGGACAACAAGGTCCTAAGGAGGAGGGAGAAGGTGCTTAAACTTAACAAGAAATCCAAAGTACATGGGACTGCATGGTAGAAACCAGTAATGGCTTGTATAACAATATGAGCATGAAACAAACCTGATGTGAACAGCAAATAAATCCCAACATGTGTTTCAACAGATGGGCAGAACAACTCCTGAGGGAAGGAAAAACCATCACAACAGCTAATTTCTACCTCAGGAATGTGTACCAGTTTGTGTGGCACCTCAGAGAAACCCCCGCCAAACGCAAGGCTGAACCAACCACAGAATGTGGGGGTGGTCAGGGCCGTGAAACAGAGCCTCAATTTTATTGTGAGACAGGTAGCCACACACCAAATGGAGGTAAAAAGAAGCAAAATGGAGAGGGTGGTATCCAGGGAAACCTTGAAAATGTGTCAGTGCAGAAAAGAGGATCCCTGGAATCCTGAGTCAGTGTTATCCTTCTCACCACAGCCATTTGTGGTCTCTCTCCAAGGTGCTGACACTTTGCTCTCTTTTCTTGTCCTGTCCCCCCTGTCCCAGGCCCGCTACCGCTTCTACGCCCCCCGTCCGGGGGTCCTCTCCAATATGAGGGTGGCCGAGGTCATGGCGGCCAAAGAAAAGGCGGATGACGGGGTGGTGATTCGTGTAAGTCTGTCTAGACAGAATTCCAGTTGTAGTCACTGCATTTTTTTTGAAAATCATCTGACGAGAGTCTGGATATGTTTTCTCTGATTTGCAGATCAACGAACACAAAAACATTTTGGGGCAGCCCAAATTTACTTCACCATAGAAGAGTTCTCCTGGATGGAGAGGTGGCTGGCCATCCGTTGAGCAACATGCTCCGCCCACCAACCTTGTGTTCTTCGCAGCGGGCAAGGGCCCTTTTAAAAACATGGTCCGCTACATGCAGATGGCCCTGCCGGGGGGGCCCAGCTTCACTGACCTGAGGACTGCTGTATCGGCACATATGAGTTTTCCTCAGTCATTGTGCGTTGCTGTGTTTCATAGAAACTCTGCTATACACATAATTTTGTCTTGCTCTGTTCTTCTCTTTCAGACCAAAAACGTCCACACCAAGGACATAAGGAGGCAGATGGCAACCTTCATTTAACACGATGTCGGCACATCAGACAGATTTTATGCCCTTAATTTAAGTGTAGCGCAATGCCGGGACATCAGGGAGCGTTTTGAGCAGGTCTCTGCTAGCCCGGAGGGGGATTGACTTTTCCCAAGTGTCCTTCATGAATTGCAAGTGCTCACAAATGGTCTACCTCCCTATATATGAATGCCCAAACCCACACAGTAGTTCTCTGTATCAGCAGGGCCATGCAAGAGAGAGACAGGATGACAACAAGATGGCCTCCATCAGAACCCATGTTCTGTAAATTCAATCTATGCTTTAAAAACTTTGTTCTGTGACACCAAACATGCGTGGACACTGAGTTTAAATTGTGTCTGTGCTTCCTCAACAGACACCCAGCAAGAGGTATGGTAATTGGACCCTGAGGGTCAACCTTAGTCCAATAGTACAAGTGTCCAAAGGAATTTCTGCAAGGACCAAGAGGGCAGCAGAAAGATCCATTCAGAAACGGAGATCAGAAAAGTACTGATGAAAAAGAAGAGGGAAAGGAAGTAACACATTTTTGTATACATTTGCTGTTTTATTTGTAAGACTTTTTTTTATAACATTTGCTGTGTTTATATTTAACATATTTGGTGTTTTTATATTTAAGATTTTTGCTTTGTTGTATTTAACCAAATGTTAAATGAATTTGTGTGAACCTTATGTATATTTTTTTGTAAATAAATACTTTCTTGATCATTTAAAGTTTTTTCCAAGAGTTTTTATGGATAATGACTGTTTCTCCAAATGACTTAACTCAAATGGGAATCAATTAATGAATAAGGACACTAAGGCTGAATCTCATTTCTCTTACCCCTTACCCTCGTGTGTGTGTGTGTGTGTGTGTGTGTGTGTGTGTATATATATAAATATATATATATTTTTTTTAACGGTCTATGATACATTGCTACGTGCTTTACATATACCGCACTGTGTCAGACAAAGCAGCTGCTCCACTTTGGGGCTGAAAACGAGCAGAAGTTTCTTAAATCGTGTGTTCATGTTGTACCCATTCATTATTGCATTGGTACTGTATTATTGTAATAATTTGTGATTAATTCCTGTTCATTGTTCATTCACTTATATATTGTTGTTGGTTTTGATACGGGACAGTGACGAAATATGAGGGGGGGGGGGGGGGGGGGGGGGGGGGGGGGGGGGCACTGGCCAACAGGTTTCAGACTGGTCTGGAATATCTGAACAGCTGTAGTTATTAGGGATGAGCGAGTATAGCATTATCTGTATCTGAATCTGTTTACCACGTGAAGTGCGTAGCTGTACTCGGACTGGGCGGGGCCTATCCCAACAAAGGGGGTTGGGTTGTCTTGAAATGGGCGGAGCTTTAACCGTCATGTTATTTAAACATGCAATTGATATGAGTTGATAAGAAATTGTTATATTCATTGCTGTTTAGAAAACAATTTACATGACAGCATCGAGCTTCAGATCAATGGTGTTGTCATGGTAACAAACAAACTATAAACAGAACAAGTTTTGCA
>NC_048408.1:485503-493515 GCF_013103735.1 Etheostoma cragini
GCTGTGACTACCACAGAATGCAGCGCGGTCAGCTGCGGATTCAATCAGAGTACAGATACTGACTCGTATAATACTTGTACTCGGCAAAAGTGCCAAGTACCTTGAGCATCCCTAGTAGTTAATTTGTTTGTGGTCTTGTTTGTCATTTTTTTTGTTTTATACATTTGAGTGCCTTTTTATGTGTGTAACATGTTAGTTATGGTTCTAATAGTTGATAATGGTTCTGTAACATAATTTTACGTAATGTTTTTGCTTTTTATGTTTAATTTATCGGCAATAAAGAGATTTTTGTTAACGAAGTGTTTTTCTGAACATCAATGAAATTCAAAATGGTAATAAACAGATATATAACACATTATGTATACATGATACATGTGTATACACATATGTATTGCAAACAGACCTACTACACAGATAAGAACATCTGCCTCTACACCACCAAAGTGAACATAAAATAACTATAAAATATATAAAAACATATGACACTGTTGTCCAAACCCACACAATCGACAGACAGAGACAGAACCTTGGAAGGTTGTGATCAAGTGACCAAGTGGTGTTCCATTTCATAGGGGGATGTTTTCACCCCTACCACTTACCACTTACCCCTACCCCTTGCCAAGGGGTAGGGTTAAGGGGTAAGTACAAGAAATGGGATTCAGCCTAAGTCTTTGTATCATTTTTTCCTAATTCAGAGAATTTCAACATATGAGGTGAACTTTTCTGATTGAGGGAAAACTTTAAGTAATGGTATTACATCATAATCTAGGTTCTGATGTTGGTTTTTCAAAAGATGCATTAATCAGAGGCAACAGCCACATTGTAAAGAGATTTTTCTTTTTTCCTTTTTTGTTGGGCATTTTAATCAGTAATTTTCATGCTGGATTGACAGACACAACCTCACAAATGTTTCGAAAATTGTTCAAATATTTTTTATTGAAACACGGGCACCCACTTAAGATACTATAGTATGATAAGTGAATGGGGATAGAAAGTCCATTCAAAATGACATCAGAAAGGTTTGTCCTGGACATATTGCTGATCAAAACTGAAGATGTCAAAGATCGAGGCTCTTAAGCAATCCTAGTCCAGTTGGTATCTTTAAGCCTGGGTAAACATGCTCCAGTACAAGTTATTTTCTTTTCTTTGAGATGATTTTTTCAGCCCTAAGACATCTAATCATTCTCTTAACCAGATAAAACAAAACCTCCCAAAGAGAATTGCAACATTATGCAAAGTCTTTTTTTTTTTTATTGAACCATATGTACAAGTGGTTGCATTGAACTGGAATCATGGCAGAAAATATTTTTTCTTTCATTGTTGTAGCGATTTGTGTGTACTAGTGTACTCGCTAGTGCCTTAATCAGAGAAGGTCAACACATGTGTGGACTTTCTCTGATTAAGGGGGGAAAAGAATGTTCCAAAGTTCTTTTAACTTTGGTTATTTCTAAAATTATCATTTATTTATTAAGTCAAGGAACATCAACACATGTGTTGACTTTATCTGATTAAGGGGAAAAAACATTTGTGTTTGTCTCTGTTCAATGCAAATACACAGTGTGATTTGTATTTAACATGGGTTGCGTAATAGTACATTTTTGGGGTTTTAGGCCTATTGCGATCAGTAAGTGGCTGTAAGACTGGTAACTGGGGATTATAGTGGAGGCCTTTAACCCTGGAGGCAGAAGCCCAGCAACAGAGCCACTTAATGGGCCTTGGAGGGAGCAAGAGAGTGCTGGAGGGGGTTAACCCAGCTTTAGTGCATGGGTTTACAGTGGAGGCAATGCATATTAACCCTATGTGACATGCCTTTGTGTGTAATGCTCCGGTCTACAGATGGCCTGTGCCTTCCGTAACGTTCTGGTCCCACTGCAGGGTGTGGTCTTGTGATGCATAGGAATAAGATGCAGTATAAGGGTTACAAAATAGCCAGGTTGATGCTTATGCTACTATCCCTTCTTTCTCAGATATCCATGAAGGCCGGTTGGGCGTTACCCTGAGGGAAGTATAATGGAGGCACCTAATAAAAGAAGATCTAATGATGAAATGGTCTCTCAGAAACCTTATGGGAGACCCAAGCTTCCTTCCAGTGTCGATGCCCTCCCCAAGGCTGTTAGCCTTAGAATACTACACACTCAAAGCAATTCTACTGGACAAAGTTTGAACGGGTCTCCAGTCGCCCCTAGAACCCATCATTTGGCGAGGAGACTTCTCTTTGTGAAACAGATATCATCTAACAATGTGCGATTTATGCACTGGGATAAACACACGTTGGACAAACTAAAACAATGCAAGCGATTTCCCAAGCATGTTAAAGTGGAGCTCAAGATGCCTTGGGTTGAGCAAAAGTGTCCCTCCTGTCCCGAGTGGCTTACCTCATTGGCTGTTGCTACCCTCCATCTTAGGTCATTTCATGTTGATCCTAAAATCTAGCTTAGTTGCAATAACTGCGAGAGGTCCTTTCGACTACTACGGTCCATAGCGGTGCACATTCCAAGTGTAGGACCAAGACCATAATGAGGGTGGTAGCCCTTTTCCGCTGTGGATATTGCATTGACTATTGGAGACCAATTACTATTGCAACCATGTTTATGAGACAGTTTTTTAACCTCCTGGCTAAGAGGTTATCCTTGGCGCGTCCGATCAATGAGCGGCAAAGGGGATTCATTTCTGCCCCCGGCTGCGCCAAGAACCTGACAGTTCTCGATGGGGCTATATCCTGGAGTAAAAGAAGGGCTGAACCGTTGACTGTAATCTTCATTGACTTTGCCAAGGCCTTCGATTCTGTTGCCCATGACCACATTTTAACAGTTCTGAAGTCCAGACATGTCAACCCTATGCTCTGCTCCGTTATTATGAATTCATTTGAGCCTTTACCAGAGTTAGGCTTCCCGATGGCCCTTCTAGGAAGATTGAGCTCAGGAATGGCGTAAAACAGGGTGATCCATTGTCTCCATTATTGTTCAACCTGGCTATTGACCCCCTTTTGGATTACTTGTGGAACGTAGGACAGGGCTTCATTGCAGGAGAATCAATGCTTACGTCTCTTGCCTTTGCAGATGACTTGCTTCTGCTGAGCGACTATTGGCTCAATATGTCTGGCAATATTGATATCCTGGAAGAGTTTTGTGACAACTCTGGTCTGATGATTAACGTAAACAAATGTTACGGGTTCATGTTAAACTTTGATAAAAGAAAGCTCACTGTCAACAATTGCCTGCCCTGGCAATTCAAAGTTAGAGATATCACCCTTATTCACCCTGGAGGTACGGAGGCGTATCTTGGGATTCTCATTAACCCTCTCAAGGGTGTGTGTCTACTGCCAGTTCGAGATATCCTTCTTGACTTGCTGGACAAAATTACTGTGGCACCTTTAAAACCTTCTCAAAGACTCAATGTCCTTAAGACATACTGTCTGCCCAAGATTTTGTATGTTGCGGATATGGGTAATGCAGGTTGTGTCCTCATGCAAGACTGTGATAGGATGATTAGATCCAAAGTTAAGAAATGGCTTCATTTGCCCTCTTGCTCCGCCGATGGCTTCCTACACGCCAGAGCCAGAGATGGTGGCCTGGGTATTCCCAGATTGGCAGATTCCTATAATGCAACTGAGAAGGGTTATAAACCTATTCAACTCTGATGATCTTGTCATTGCTAAAATGGCAAGAGTTTCTGTGTCCCCCAGTAGACTGAAGGTTGTATGCAGGCAATCCTTGCTGTCCGAGAAAACGGTTGAAGAGACATCCTCTGGTACCTGGGTTCCCTCACCCTTGTTGACTGGAGAAGGCTGGAATACGACAAGTGGTGCGGTCTTAAGAATCAGGGTATAGGGGTCCAAGCTTTTCGTAATAACATAAGTAACGACTGGCTTAGAGGGCTCTCCTCAGGTGTACTCCGTGAGTCTGAGATAATCCTGGGACTGAGATTGAGGGCCAATAACCTGCATGTCCAAGTTCGGTCTACTGAAATGAGACTCTCCTACGCAACGTCTCTGTAGATTGTATGAAAAAGGAATCTAGTGTACTCAGCATATTTCAGAACAATGTCCTAAATTGAGAAAATTGAGGATTAGGAACCACAACAGGATTTGTGAGTTTTTTAAGAGTGAGGCATCCGTCAGCGGTTGGAAGATTCTTAGTGGACCCCATCTCAATACTGGCTTGGGCACTCTGCTGGTACCTGACATTTTGCTCTTGAAACGGGACGAAGCGATGATCATTGATGTGGCCATCTGTTTCGAAACCACTGATCTGTCTCTGGAAATTTCAGCCTCAAAAAAGACTGCTAAATGCAAGACACTGTCCCCTTTGATTATGGCCCGATGGCCAGATGTGAAGATCGTTTCAGTACATGGCTTTCCCATTGGTGCCCGTGGCAAGTGGCATAGGGAAAAGGGTAACATTCTATTGAAGATGGGAGTTCCTGCCTCACGCCTACAGATAATGGCGATTCTCTTTAGCAGGAAAGCATTGTTGTCGACAATTTATATGTTTAGAGTGTATTGACCTTGCTTGTTGACCTGGTGTTGACCTGGTGTTATAAATTTCTTTTTTTTTTTAACACTCTGATACCTGGGGCGGTAAGCTATTAAGAGGAGACTAGTTCCTCTTCTGGACGGCCGTGGCGTTTTCATGATAAAAGAGATTCCGGATTAAAGAGATTCTTGACTGACGATGTTTCTCAGTTTTGGGATGCGAATGAAGGCCGGTCACAGTGTCGGACTGGGGGATGAAAACGACTCCTCTCAATCAGGGCTTCTTGTGGAGCTAGACATGGTGGGAGGCAGGGGCCGTTCTCCATCCTACAAAGGCGCGGCAATATACTATGGGTGACGGGAGGGGTATGCAGCTCCCTGCCGACGCAAGGCGATAAACACCGCAAAATAGAGTAGGTCGGAAACCATGTTCTATGGTATTCTGGTCTGCCCCTGTCAATGTTGCATGAGTATGGATTACAATGGCAAAATCCAAGGTAACGGCGGGATACTATGGCTCTCTTAAGGTAGCCAAATGCCTTGTCATCTAATTAGTGACGCGCATGAATGGATAAACGAGATTCCCACTGTCCCTTGCTACTATCTAGCGAAACCACAGCCAAGGGAACGGGTTTAGCAGAATCAGCAGGGAAAGAAGCCCCTGTTTATGCATATATATATATATATATATATATATATATATATATATATATATATAGATAGATTTTTTTATTTGAATTTCTTTTGTTAAACACTGTGTGTGTGTGTATTTGAGTTTTTGTTAACCCTTCCCCTGCAAAACACTGTGTGTGACCATTGTCCTGCAGTCTCAACATTTTATACACACATGCACTTTATTTTGTTGAGCAGCTTACATGAATCTTGGATCAATGGACCGATGACCTTCCTCTTCAAAGGTGAAGAGGTTGTCCTGATGTCTCTGACTGTGTGCCGAGAGGTTATTATTTAGATCTTTTGATCTTTAATTAGGCTAGGGTCTTCATAACTTTAAATATGGTGTAGCAGTGACCACCTAACTCTTTTCAGTAAGGTTGTCAGAATCACAACATCCCTGCTATTTGGCACTGCCACTGTACAACTACATTTGGTCAGCCACTAGAGGATGCTCCAGTATCATAAGGATCCACCCGAGGATGTCCCCCTCCCCCCATGCAGTAAGAGTGAGCCTGTGAGTGTGGATTGAAGGGTGGGCTGTGTTAACATGCTGTATTTCTATGCAGTGTTTTCAGACCACAGTAAAACAGATTTAATTTTTTGGCATTTAAAATGTTAAACTCTGCACTGCCACTTGCTAAATTTGTTGTTGGAGAGTAAGACTGTTCATTACTCAAAACATAGCAGTTGGCCAGCCAATCCTTCTGTAGGACAAACCCAATCAGATGCTATCTGATGGACAGTACTTTCTTCAAGAAGTTCAGCCCCGGAGCTGAAAACTGTCAAGGCCACTTCAAAAGGCCAATATGAGAGACATGAGAGACGATAAGACACTTTCCAATATGTCTTCGGACAGTGGCCCAGGACGCCCAAACTTTGCACACATGTTCCTGTAATGTGCTCAGACGTCTGGCTCTGGGTCCATGTGTGTATGCCAAACAACCGCTTCAAATGTCAACAGGTCGACTGGATTTCTTCAGCTGTGAAAGGCATTTGAATGATTTGTAATTATTTAATGGAGATAGGATTTACATGAGGGATCCTGTTGAACATGCTTTAGGAGGGGTCACTCAGTTCCCTTTATTTCTTAAACTATATAGTTTAAGATGTCAATGAAATGGCTCTTGAGAGGCCTTTCTCCCACAGGCAGGGAGCCTGTGTCAAGCTATTCATATGCAGGCTGTAAAGGACATTTTTGCCTGTCAATCACTGTCACAGGTAAGTCAGTGGAACAGAGTTTGAAAGGACATCCGTCCAGCTGTCTCTCCTTGGCAGATTAACCAGTGTCTCCTAAAAAGCGCTGCCGGATCGCTGGTTGGCATCGTTTATGGTCCTCGTTACACGGTTCATAGTCTCCGATCACCTTGAAAAAGTAGGCTCCCAGAGTGCCGAGCCGCTCCCCCTTTACGTTTGTATTGGCCCTTAGCAGTTGCAGGACAGTATGTCTGGCTTCAGGTGGCTGCTCTGGAATCAGCATGTCCTCCACAGCTTTCCATACAGCCTCCACTTCATGCTCCTCAAATTTTCCCTTATCCACTTCGGCCTTCAAAGTTCCCTTTTAAATATAGGCTTAGAGACGTAGATGTGGTTCATCATTCGAACACGGTTACTCAGACCACAGTCCGGTTGGAGATCCTTGATGATGTTAGTTGTAATGAGGAACTCTGAGGGTCTGGTTTCACTCTGTTTGCTCGGTGGCCGTGGGGGTCCCAGACCAAAGATCCCCTCTCCTTGTCCAAGACTCTTCATGCTGGGTTGTTTGTTCATGGCCCAACCAGGAGAAAAGATGGTCCACTGTCTTCGTATTTTAACGTCTTTTCTTTGTGTGTATGTAGCCCTTCCGTCAATTCCTTTAAACGGGAATAGTAAACCTGTGCTCCATCATTTTTGTCCCCTGCTTCCATGGCGTGTCTGCTGCTGCTGTGAGAAAGTGATCACTCTGGTGAGATTGTAGGGGGCCAGCTAAACTGTTGAAAAGTAAAAATATTTTGCACCATTTAGATGCTTGTCTAAAATTGGATTGGATTATGCTACTTTTCTGATGAGACTGCTGAGATCGGCTGAACTCACCTTTCACCAGAGAATACCAGAAGACACTAATATGAACCTACCACCACCTTTTCCGAAGAACACGGATCACATCACTCCAAGATCCAGGCTACTAGAATGAGGGATCCTGTTGAATATGCTTTAGGAGGGGTCACTCAGTTCCCTTTATTAACTATATAGTTTAAGATGTCAATGAAATGGCTCTTGAGAGGCCTGTCTCCCACAGGCATGGAGCTTGCTTTTTCTATGCAGCCTGTAATGGACATTTTTGCATGTCAATCACTGTAACAGGTAGTTCAGTGGAACAGAGTTTGAAGAGAAATCTGTACAGCTGTCTCTCCTTGGCAGATTAACCATGCACAAAATACTTACAACTACAAAAAAAAAGGAAATTATTATTATTTATCTACCGTGTTTTTTAATAGATAAGAATTGAGAGTTGGAACATGGACTGTGGTGGAACTGGGATCTATATTTAGTCACTTGTAACTCCTACCTTTTCCCACAGTTAGACAGCGTACCTCTACAATAAGGGCTACGCACCAACTACGATTAAAAACATGTTGAACAACATGATCAGGTTCTTCAAACACGCTGAGAGCTCATTCGTAAAGGCTAGTAAGCTCAAGGAGAATGACTTCCTGACACTTCAGTACAAACTTAAGAGAATCGTGGCTGATGTCCAGAAAAACTACTTGTGGTCCACCGGCAGGTGTTACGCCATTAGACAGGTAAATTGACAGAGAAATTCATTTTTATAAGTCTTTTATTTCGTATTTCTCTGTAGTAATGTTTTAAAATATTATAACTTTCA
>NC_048408.1:493615-494827 GCF_013103735.1 Etheostoma cragini
GGGTGATCACATGCTTTATTGATAGCGCTATCTTGTGAGTTGGTTGTTCTGTGAATTTGTTTTGTGTTTTTGCTGTTATACGCTATGTGTGTTGATTCATAGCGAGTTACTGTTTTGTGTTTTTGCTGTTACGCTATGTGTGTTGATTCATAGCGGGTTACTGTTTTGTGTTTTTGCTGTTACGCTATGTGTGTTGATTCATAGCGAGTTGTTGTGTTGTTTGTGACCATTTGCTATTTGTTTGTAAAATAATAATGAGGTTGGTGCTGCACAGCGGTTTATTGTGATAAACATGTGGTTCGTTGTGGGACTTTGCCTAGACCAAGGCAACAGGTTGGTGCAGCGCAGCTTTTTTAATTGTGGGATTTGTGAATTGTGAAGTAAAATTAGGGAAGAAATATGGGTCAGAAACAGAGTGTCGCCGTTCCTTCAGATGTGATATACATGAAAAAATCCTTCCCGGGAAGCGTAGAATTTGTAAAGGAATGGACAGATAAATATGGTTTTGATGGAAAACTTAGGTTGACAGCTGTAAATAGTCTATTAGAGCGATTGTGTGTGGAAGAGAGGGTTGCAGTTAAGGAGAAAAAGTGACGGAAGATACAGCGAGAGTTGTGGGCTGTAAGAATGTGAAGGGACCAGGCAGGCAAAAGGGAGATGGAGATTGAGAGAAGGAAAAAGGAGATAGAATTAAAAAAGGGACCTGTTGCAGAATGTACTACAAAAGACAAAAGTCTAGCTACAGAAAGTACTACAACGAAAAAAGAGTTAAAAAAGGGTCCAGATACAGAATGTACTAAAGCGGCTTTAAAAATTCATCAAGATGATGAGACTGGACTGAGAAGACGAAAAAAGCCCCCGCAACAGCCCCTCCCTCCTTCACCCCAGCCTGAGGTGCTGGCCCAAGCACACTTAGTCCCCCTCCCCTCGGATGCAGAAAAGTGGGAGGAGAGCGATAGTGAAGAGGACGAAGCAGGAGGCGGTGCTGTGGGAGGGCAGAAGAGGCCTGTAACACCTCTGAGGCACAGAACGAGGAAGGGTGAAAAGGAAGAAAAGGAAAAAAAGGAAAAGAAAAAAGCACCCAAGCCAGCTGGGACCTCACAGGTCTTTCTGAATCAACAAAAGAAGAAGAGCCTCTACCCTGATCTCACCCCCCTCCAACGCCCCCCAGCGGCTAAAAATCCACCACCAGATATAGAAGAATATCTGGAA
>NC_048408.1:494927-496061 GCF_013103735.1 Etheostoma cragini
GCTTATTGAACTGTTCTTCATAGCTAACCACACTGCTGATCTTATTCTCAAAAGAGTTATCGAAGAAGGGGTCTACATGCACAGAGGGGCGTGGCTGCTCAGGCCTCTCATATTTCATGGTCACATGCAATGGCCATTCCTTTTGAGGAATGATGTCGGTTTTCTCTGGCACGTATTTCAATAGGTGACTTACAACGGACCTAGGGCCCGTGGTGGCAAGGTCCAGGGCGAAGAATCGCTTTGGCGTTCCTTGTCCTTCCTGGACATAGGCTGAAGTCATTTTTTCTGGTCTCATTCCTCTTTTAGTGGGGACAAATGCTATTTTCAGTTGTTTCATTAGGTCCCTCCCTAGCAGATTTACTGGACAATCTGAACTGATACCAAATTCTGCTGTATGGGCTTCGCCATCTTCGTCTAGTACAGAGATTGGTTTCGAGATTTTTAACAATTGTGATTTACCATTAGCTGACACTACGGCTATCCATTTGTGGCCTGGCCTTACTGCGTGGTTTCTATCTTTTAGCACTGTCCTGTCTGCCCCTGAATCACATAAAAACTTTACTCTTTCTCCTCCAATGGTGAGAGTGTAATAAGGTTTTTCGTCTTCTTTCAGGGAGAGGGAAAATATTTGAGTCAAGTCCAATATTTTTACGGGGTCCCCTTGGTTTGGGTCGACGTCTTCCGTAGAAGATTGGCTTGAATCTTCAGCTTGGCGTCAATCCTCGTATTCATCCCTATCTTGGTTGTACTCTGGATTATGAGGTGGGGGTCGAGAGAAGCGTCGCTTCTCTCTTCTGTCCTTTGCGGGCTCTGGGCATTCTCGTGCTATATGGCCTGGTTTGTCACAGTTGTAGCAGCGGTTGTGTTTTGGCTTTTTACCTTTCCCTTGGCCTCCTCTTTTCGGACCTTGGTAGTTAGCCATGCTGCTAACCATAGCTTGGGCCACAGCATGCAGCTGGGTGTCAGAGTTTTTAATCTTTTTTAATATGCAGGACTTCTTGAGCGTGTGCTGCCCATTCCATTAGCTGGACGAGGGTGGCAGTCCTCCAGCCAACTTGGTGTTTTCTGACAAAGTCGGCTATGGCAGGTCTCATGTTGTTCAAGAGTTGTTGTTTTAGCTGACTTTGGTATGTT
>NC_048408.1:496161-502121 GCF_013103735.1 Etheostoma cragini
ACATTTTGTAAATGAGACAGTGACATTGCTAGGACAACACCTAGGCATAGAACTGAGACGACATTGTTCGTACCATCCGCAAAGCGCCGGGTTGGTCGAGAGGACTAACGGCACAGTAAAAAACAGGCTAAAGAAAACCATGGAGCAGACAGGAAAGCCATGGCCAGAGTGTCTTCCCCTGGTTGAGTTGTACATGAGAATAACGCCAAACTCTACAGGGCTGACGCCTTTTGAAATGGTACATGCCAGGCCATTTTTATTACCTTTGTGGGAAGGGGTCCCCTGGGCAGAGAAAAGTTATGACCCAGGGGCCCTCCTAGCGGAGTGGATGTGCAAAGTGTTTAGAGATAGGAGTGTTCAAAGTGCATGTAATCTGCCTATCTCTCCCCCTCTGTCTCCCCAGGTGAGGAGACTCCAGCCAGGTGACCAAGTGCTGATAAAAGTGATAAAGAGGAAGTGCTAGTCATCGCCAAAGTGGGAGGGGCCGTACACTGTGCTCATCACCACGCCCACAGCAGTAAAGATTGCTGAACGATCCACGTGGATACACCAAAGTCACTGTAAAAAGGTCATTCCATTCCCACACCCCGAATAGGCTGGAGGTCGGACGGTATCAAAACCGCTATGCTAAGTATGTAGCTAGATCAGAGAACAACACAAATTGTTATGTTTGCACACGTATGCCAATAGCCGCCAATAACCCATACGTAGTTCCGAAACCCGTCAACGGCAGCACTATCTTCCCTCACGCGCTACCCTAAAGGTTGTGCATGCGCTTTTCCCGTGGGTAGTGGTGGGTAAAGTTGAGCTGAGAATGGAAACAATCAGTTACCGAGTAGGCCTATTCATGAATTCCACCATAACAGCTCTGTCAAAAATACGCGAAGAGCTCACAGCTATACGATTGATGGCCCTACAAAATAGGCTAGTGTTGGACCAGCTGACGGCGTCACAAGGCGGTGTCTGCGCGATTATTGGTACTACGTGCTGCACTTTTATCCCAGAGAATGATAAAGATGCAGGAATCATTCATCAAGCCATCCTCAATTTGACTGCCCTTAGAGATGCTGCTGAGGCAGATAATGTGAATAAAGGAGATTTCCTCTCCTGGTTGACTTCAGGACCATGGTATGGATTGTTGCTTAAAATCATTACTCCCCTCATATCAATGCTAGTAATAATCTTCATAGTGCTAGGATGTGTGATGCCCTGTGTTCATACTCTGATACAACGTGTTATGTCTCAAGCTTTGACCAACTATGCACATGTCCAATACCAACAACTCTGTACCAATCTTGACCAGTATAACTGTGGATCAATGCAAAATGGTGATGTATTAAACCCCTTGTAAACAATATTTTTGAACTTGTCTTGGCCAAAAGGGCGGCCGCTCCTAAGGGAGGGTCGAGAAGGAATTTTTCCTTTAAACAGAAAGGTGTTCGCCTTCTCCTTGATGAGAGTACAACTTTCCTGTGAGTACATGTGATGATGTGATTATTGAAAACCATAAACTGGAGAGATAATTGCTGATGTTTGTTAAATGTACAACAGGAGGGAAATGACAGAGTAATTCATTTTTTTAAGTCTTTTATTTCGTATTTCTCTGTAGTAATGTTTTAAAATATTATAACTTTCATTTATAATATTTTCATGATTATTCTATATTCATATCTTGCTTGTCATATGAACTTACATGCTTATTATTATTAATCTTATATGCACCTTTAACAATGTAATCTTATTGTTAAATCTTATATGCACATTTAACAATACTGTGATTCTTTCAAACTGTGTCTGTTTTTCTTTAGTCAGTCCTGCCTGAATGTCTCACTGTTGTAATTCACGGAGATAACCAGTGTCTTAGATTCGAGGTCAGTCAGAGTAGACAGAGTGCAGGCCTGCACTTTGCCCTGGTTCTTTTAGGTAGTCATAAACCAAATAACAGATGTCCTCTCTTTGTTATCTCTATGTGTCTGACTTTCAATAAAGCAAGAAAACTGCAGAGGATTCCCCGGAGTTCTCGAAAGGTCATGCTGCAGATAGGTGGCTATTCTGATTCTCCCCTCTTGCAATTGTCTTTTAACTACACATTTGCCGTCTGCGTCTCGTTTTCTTGCTTGACCGTGATTATTTAGTAAGGTAAAGTGTTATGAACCTGACATAAATGTTTTCAATTTCTTTCATTCTGAATTTGTTAACTTTCTGAAAATCTAACTAAGTGCTACATATATTTAATAATCTAAATGCATGCATGTCAAACCGTTTTCACAGACAATCAGCTTACTGCAGTTCAAGAAAATCAATTCATGGTTATTGCCAGGAAAATAATTCCTGAAGTGATAATTAAGTAGACTACGTTATTTACGTTCTATCTTTTCTTCTTCTTCAGTACATTTTAAGACATTCTTAACTGTTTTGTAGACATTTTTCAATTTACATGGAGTCTGCTGGGTTTAGCAATGCAAGCCTTAGCAAAATATACTGTAGGTAAGTAAAACACCCCAGTCTTGCTAAAGTTTTAATTTTAGTTTTGATGGTGAAGTGTTAAGTGTCTTATCCCTTCAGAGAGAGACCTTTTTATAACCTATTTAACCTATGACGTACCTAGCACTAAACCAACCTGACTCCATTTAAAAAACAGCACTTTTAGCGTACGTATAAAGCCAACATATGTTCATATGTTTTGATTTCCACCAACACTTGTTGAGTTGTGATGGTTGTAAAAGTGTGATTTCTGGAGAAACTGTGCTTGATATCTGAATGCCCAGTCAGCCCAATAAACACCAAAGTCTTGTCTTTGGTTTAAACTTGTAATTATGTTATTTACATTTAAGTATGGCGATACATCACGGCCCCAAAGAGGTATTGTTTTGAGGGATTTCCCGAGGATTTCCCATTAAAGTATATGAGGAATTTTGTTTTTTTTGCAGATTACACACATTTTCATATATTTTGTGTGCACTTGTTAACAACACTCCTTAACCTATAGTAGCCTACAAACGTTAGCTACAGCTAGCTACTATCCGGTTAACAGTAAGCTAGCATGTCTATGCGCTCTATTTTAGCTTAACGTTTTAAATCCCAGAATACTTAAGTACCGTTAATTACTGTTAATTTTTATGAATTATTATTAAAGTTGTTTATTGTGCAACGCAGCTTTCAGGAGATGGCAGCTGATTAGATGACAAAACAACAATATTTATAATAATAATTTCTCTCTTTCCCTAAGACAGTGGACTAACTATAAACCAGCGGTGGTAATCGAGCTCCAGAAGCTGGTTGCTAGTCTTTTAGCTTGTGATGACGTGATGTTTCCTCTCTGTTTGACAGAGAGTCAGACACGCTGCAGTATTACACTGATATTTGTTTTTATGTGAATGTCTAATTTTGAATGTCTCCATAGCCGTCATGACTAACCATAGACCGTTAATATTAATGGACAGAGCATGTGTGACGTCCCCCATCGGTCTGTGGAGATCTGTTATGATCTGATATTAGTTGAGTTTGTAGTTATGGGTGCAGCCATCCTGGTTGCAGATAGGATGGGGGGGGGGGGCAGAGCGGCAGACCTTAAAGTAAGTATATCTTGGTCCCATAGTTATTACATAGAAGTTTTACGTAAATGCTTTTACTAATTGATGCATGTATTAAAGGACACTGGGTTGTGAGGTGGGGGGGGGGGTCATCATCTGATCGATCAGAAGTAAGAGGGGACTCTGGAGAGATCATGGAAGGAAGCGGTGGCGTTTAGAGGGCTCTGTGTAGCAGGTTTTCCAGGCAACACCAACCACGGGATTAAGTATTTTCTCGGTGGATTAACTGTTGGGATTTCTCCTCGGGACTACTTCAGCGACCCTGATGCTAAACGGACCAAGGCAAGGTTGCCTAGGTTACAGTGTGGACAGTAATTAACTACGGCTACTCGCCACGCTTCTCCTACCATGTTTAGTTTGGTTTGTTTTCTACATTTCCGGAGCCGGACTAATTAAGTTTACTGACTGACATTTGTTTTGTTGGGACATGGGGTTTGGAGGAAGAGTCGTTAAATGTGGGGGGGATTCTTTGAGTACTTTAAAACGTGTTTATTAATTGGGTGAGTCCGATGTTTTTCTGATACACACAGTTAATCCTATATTAAATGGTCTTCTTTTCATTTATTACCATGTTTATTGAGCCAACTGCTGACTCCAACCAGTTTTTTGAGTGGCTGAAACTTTCTTTCTGTATTTTATAAAAAAAGGCAGTTGCGGTATAAATAAATATTACAGATTAAGATACACATAAATCTCTCTCTCTCTCTGTGTGAAAATAAAAAAGAACCAAAAATAAAAATCATCATGAAGGCAGTTAGGGTGTTTGAGGTGTTAGGGTGGGGAGTCTCACCCTAAATCAGAGTCAGAGTCAGGGACAGGCAGCACCCCTGTTCCACTCTACATGCTTGTATACAAACAACATTTGTTGTACAAAAAATACATAGATTTTATATGTTTTTCTCTAGACAGAGACGTTAAAATCTCTCTCTCCACTCTTGGTTTGGTTTAGTGCCATACAGTAGGGGAGGAGGAGACAAGACTAAATGTTTAACAACCTTTTTCATTCCACGATGAAGACAAGATGACGAGACTGCACCAATGTCCAAAAACGCTGACTAAGACTAAATTAACATGAATTATTGTTGACAAAAAAAGACTAGACTAAATGTTTCGCTTAAAATAAAAACTCAGATTAAGGACAAATGTCATTACCCTATCTTCCCCCTTCTCCTTAGTTTAGTAAGGGCTGTCCCAATGGTTCGAAGACTTCAATGGTTGAGCAAGGAAGGGATAGAGAGACCCCGCCCGGAGGAAGCCCGGGGCCCCCGTCTGGAGCCAGGCCCAGACGGTGGGCTCGTGAGCGAGCGTCTGGTGGCCGGGTTTGCCACGGAGCCCGGTCGGGCACAGCCCGAACAAGCAACGTGGCACCTCTCCCTCCAGCCCATGGGCCCACCACCTGTGGGAGGATCCAGAGGGGTCGGGTGCGCTGCTACATGGGTGGCAGCGAAGGTAGGGGGCTTCGACGGACCAGAACCGGGCGGCAGAGGCTGGCTCTGGGGACGTGGAATGTCACCTCTCTGTGGGGGAAGGAGCCGGAACTTGTGCGGGAGGTGGAGCGCTACCAGTTAGATCTGGTGGGGCTTACCTCTACGCACATTCAAGGTTCTGGAACCGTACTCCTGGATAGGGGTTGGACTCTGTCCTACTCCGGAGTTGCCCAGGGTGTGAGGCGCCGGGCAGGTGTGGGGATACTCACAAGTCCCCGGCTGAGCGCCGCTGCGTTGGAGTTTACCCCGGTGGACGAGAGGGTCGCCTCCCTACGCCTGCGGGTGATGGGGGGGAAAACTCGGACTTTTGTTTGTGCTTATGCACCAAACAAGAGTTCAGAGTATTCGGCCTTCTTGGAGACCTTGAATGGAGTCCTGTATGGGGCTCCAGTAGGGGACTCCATAGTTCTGCTGGGGGACTTCAACGCACACGTGGGCAATGATGGAGATACTTGGAGAGGCGTGATTGGGAGGAACGGCCTCCCTGATCTGAACCAGAGTGGTTGTCTGTTGTTGGACCTCTGTGCTAGTCATGGATTGTCCATAACAAACACCATGTTTGAACATAGGGATGCTCATAAGTGTACGTGGTACCAGAGCACCCTAGGCCAAAGGTCAATGATCGATTTTATAATCGTTTCATCTGATCTGAAGCCCTATGTTTTGGACACTCGGGTGAAGAGAGGGGCAGAGCTGTCAACTGATCACCATCTGGTGGTGAGTTGGGTCAGGGGATGGGGGAGGACTCTGGACAGACCTGGTAAGCCCAAACGCGTAGTGCGGGTATATTGGGAACGTCTGAAGGAGGCCCCTGTCCGACGGACTTTCAACACACACCTCCGGCGGAGCTTTTCGTGCATCCCTGTGGAGGCTGGGGGCA
>NC_048408.1:502221-507372 GCF_013103735.1 Etheostoma cragini
CAAGTGAAGGAGTTTAAGTACCTTGGGGTCTTGTTCGCGAGTGAGGGGACAATGGAGCGGGAGGTTGGTCGGAGAATCAGAGCAGCTGGTGCGGTATTACATTCCGTTTATCGCACCGTTGTGACAATCTACCGGACAATTTTCGTTCCTACCCTCACCTATGGTCATGAAGGCTGGGTCATGACCGAAAGAACGAGATCCAGGGTACAAGCGGCCGAAATGGGTTTCCTCAGGAGGGTGGCTGGCGTCTCCCTTAGAGATAGGGTGAGAAGCTCAGTCATCCGAGAGGAGCTCGGAGTAGAGCCGCTGCTCCTTCGCGTCGAAAGGAGCCAGTTGAGGTGGTTCGGGCATCTAGTAAGGATGCCTCCTGGGCGCCTCCCTAGAGAGGTGTTCCAGGCACGTCCAGCTGGGATGAGGCCTCGGGGAAGACCCAGGACTAGGTGGCGAGATTATATCTCCAACCTGGCCTGGGAACGCCTCGGGATCCCCCAGTCGGAGCTGGTTGATGTGGCTCGGGAAAGGGAAGTTTGGGGTCCCCTGCCGGAGCTGCTGCCCCCGCGACCCGTTACCGGATAAGCGGTCGAAGATGGATGGATGTCCCAATGCTCATTTTGGCTAGATGGCCATTTGGTAGATAGCCCTTAGTTTTAAGCAAAGTAACCCTTATTGTTCTGGTATTTTGCAGTGTTTAATGTTCTATTCCTATCTGGTATTTTGGTTACCCTGTGTATTTAGCCTTTGCCTCCCCCTTGTCCTTGGTCATTTAGTTGTGTGTGTGTGTTTGTCTCCGGTTGGATTTTTTGAGTTATTGTGTGTTGGACTTTGCTTTTTGTCACTAAATCCTCAAACACTGCCTTCCTGCCTATCTCTACGTTTGGGTCCTCAATTCTCTACATGGTGACAGAAAGATCTGAAACAGGACAAGGGGAAGGCAAAGACTAAATACACCGGGTAACGAGGTAACACAAGGCATGTGACACAAGGGCTGGGAAACAGGTGAACAACATCAGGCAATCACAAGTGCGAGAAAACACAGGAAGTAGAACTAGACAAAACAGCACAGAAAATAAGACTATCACAATAAAACAAGAAACAGAACACATATAAGACAAGACTTAAAACTACACAATCACAAAGAGACAAGACATAAAATCAAGACACTGGGGGCCTGTTGCACGAAAGTAGAATAAAGATATCTAGGAGAAGGGAAAAAGCGCAGCTTGACTTAGTGTAATCCGCTCATCGCGGCTTAATCGGTTGCACGTTTGCCGAGCCAGGATGAACAGGTGAAGCTATGTTTAGCCAGTGTTAGAGCTAACAGCAGACTATATTAAAACTCTCCTAATCTCGGACAACAGAGATGGAGGAGTTATATTTTGAATGTGCACAAAGTTGTAAACATGAACAGAAATCTCATGAAACACATCTGAGCTATACTATACTATACTATATATACAAAACTATATATACACTATACTATATATACGATACTGCAATGTTGGGCCACTATTGTGCTTCCCTAACCTCTGTGCATCTCTAAATGTAACTGTAAATAATTAATTCAATGTTTCATAAAATGAACAAATAGTCTTTATTTTCCCCAAAAATTAAATACAGTAAGGGGGGAAGGGGGGGGGGGGCAGAGGATGAGGGCCAAACATTACTGATCCTTGGCACAAAGGTTAAAGGATCAGAATTTATGTTACTCAGTGTTTCTCTTTCTTTAGAATTTCAGTGGTCTTAGTTTATCCCTCAACATTAATTTAACTTTGGGTCCCTGGTCCCTACACCAGGCAGGGACCCCTGGACCTGTTCACCACAGACCCAAATCTTCTCAGCTGTTGCTGACATATGGTCCTGTCTCTTCATGTGGCTCATTATGTTTGGCACATTGTCTGGGTCAGTTCTTATATCATTAGAAATTAATAATGTTAATGCTAAATGCCCTAAAACCTGTTGATACTACAACAATGCAAAGATTCTTAACCCTACAGTTTTGCAAATATCATGTAACACTAATTTCTACATTTTTTTGAAAAAAAACTCTCCAAAAAGTGCCATTTAATGGTGTATTTTCCCATTTATTTCCCCTGGGGGGGGCATACCCCCAGACCCTCCTAGGGAGACCCCCATCCCTCCACATATAACAAATCCCAATTTAAACCCTGAAGGCTAAATACCCAAAGAAATTGCTTTGTACGCGGCAAAATATGGGGCGGCCCCCCCAAATCTCACTCCAAGGTTTGGGGAAAAGTTGGCAGCTCTGGTTAAACCCAACGAGCAGCAGCTTCTATTGGTAAGTAATGAGGAGGTGAAGCATATAATATGCAGAAAGGGAAATGCGGCTGTTATCCAACGGAGAGAAAAAGCCCAATAGACTATAGCGGACACAACTGAATGTGTAAGGATGTAAAAATATCTACTTGTTCTAGGCTACACTGTGTTTTACACTGTGGCGGCGGCTGTGGCTCAGTGGTAGAGCGGTTGACTACCAATCGGAAAGTTGGTGGTTCGATCCCCGCCCCTGCAGTCATTGTCGAAGTGTTCTTGGGCAAGACACTGAACCCCGAGTTGCCCCCGGTGCTGCGCATCGGAGTGTGAATGTGTGTGAATGTTTATCTGATGAGCAGGTGGCCACTTGTACGGCAGCCCCGGTCACAGTGTATGAATGTGTGTGAATGGTGAATGTTTCCTGTAGATGTAAAAGCGCTTTGAGCAGTTGTTAAGACTGGAAAAGCGCTATATAAATACAGTACATTTACATTTTAATTTCTTTAAATATGCTAGTTTCATGTTTCTGTTTTTATGTGATAAATGTGCTGGTCCCACTTAATCTCCGGAGCGTCCTGTATAAACCTGAAGCTGCACAGACCACAGACGCCACGCTGCTCATCTCTACTTTTACAGAGAGAGTGGACACCGGCGTGAGGGACAGGTCTGCCGGCAGGCAGCTTCCACGAGGCAATGGCCGCACGCCAGGCAGCCTCGACACGCTACTGTCCCACCGGTAAAAGTCCTGACTCTCCCGATTGCCGTTCCGCATCTGGGTGCCAGTGCAACCATTTCTAACCATCTAAACAACTGCTGTAGTAGGGTTAGATCAAACTCATGACAACAATAGTGTAAAGTAATGCATGTTAATAAAAATAAAGCAGAACACATTCAGAAGACAACGGAATAACTGATAAACACGTTTATTTGGGATCAGAGCGGCAGCTGATTAGCCCGGCTGTTAGCCCGGCTCTGGACCAGGCTAGCCGCAAAGAATAAATCTCCATGGTTACTTGGCTGGGTTTAATTCAACCTGGTTTCGTGCAATCGAGTCAAAGCTATATTCAAGCAGGATAACTTGAATATCCCGGCTTAATCCCTTATCCTGATTTCGTGCATCAGGCCCCTGGTCTGTGGACAGCCAGGGAGGTTAGAATTGTTGTAGAATGGGTTTCTGTTTGTTGTTTTAGGCTTGGAGACCCAACCACATCAACACAGCATCACCATCTATACCCAAACAATGGCAATACAAATGTATAAAATACCACAATAACGTTATGTCTCCTAAACAGTAAGAAGTAACACTCACCCATTATTTGTCAATTAAATCCTCTTATCCTTTCTTTTCTTCTTTACGCGTGCCTGTATGCCAATAAGTCCCGATACCATTACAGCGGCTCCGTCATAACATCGTGCCACTAACTTTGTTTTGCAGTCGTGGCTGCCCAACACGTCAAGTGCTGAAGCTGCTAGATCCTGAGCTTGTTTTCTTTCTGTGACATCCTCAAACTTTAAAAATCTTTTTGACTCCAGTGTCAGTATTACACCGAAGTACACAGGACATTTTGAATATTCCCAGATGTTCCTGTAAAAACGGTGGCCGTGGCAAAGTGGTGTCGCAAGTCAGCATCATATTCTGATAGCAGAGATAATAGCTCCAAATAATGACCTCGATTCAGGGACTCTTTCCCCTCATCATGCCCCCTGAAAGGCAAATCTTGTCCAAAAAGATGACACAATCATAAGGTGCGTCGGAATGTCCCGTTTGTTTCTCACTCTCTCATTGTGCAGGCTTGTCTCTCGTCTCTGCTGCTCATCCAGTTGCAAATCCACCCTGGACTCACCAAAGGTCTTAATGTAGCACCATCCTGAGGGGTTGCTCGGATGCCTGATGTTTGCTAGCTGCCTTGGTGAAGCTATTACGTCTCTTCAAACCTGTGGTGTTCCATGTTCTCTCTCTGGTATTAAAAAGCAAACACGGCTAGCGCCGACACAACGCTGGGCCCCTAGGGCGTTCTGTCACTACATATCAAAATTTGATTGGCTGATACACATGTCACTCAAAGCTATAATCAAATGGGCAATGGCAGCTTCAATGAAGGGCTAGCAATGCTATTAGTGCTGGTTCACGGAGCTGTGATGCGTTTATTTGACATGGAAAATCAAGCTACCATATTCTTTCTGGAAATATAATCGTAACGTACTGGAAAAGTTATTGATTTTTCGACACAAATTAATTTAATTGTGAAAAAATATATTTTTGATTTTGACAGGGCCAGCAGAGAAGGCCCTGATGGCCCTGACAGCCCACCACTGTGTGTATATATATATATATATATATATATATATATTAGGGATGAGCGAGTACAGCATTATCTGTATCTGTATCTGTTTACCACATGAATTATCTGTATCCGTATCTGTACTCGGACTGGGCGGGGCCTAACCCCGGAAGTGGACAGATTTAACCCGGAAGTGGGTCGGGTTGTCTTGAAATGGGCGGGGCTTTAACCGGTATGTTATTTTAAGCATGCAATTGATATGGGTTGATCAGAAATTGTTATATTTATTGCTGATTAGAAAACTTTCCATGATAGCATCAGCATTGAGCTTCAGACCAGTGGCATTGTCATGGTAACAAACAAACTATATAGGCCTACAATATATAACAAGTTTTACAACAATGTGGTTGCAATTATTAAGTAAATTGTAATGAACAAGTGTTTTCATACTCAATTATATAACTTTCTTTTTTTAACTTGTAATCATTTTTTTGGGGGGGTTCTTTTTTATTTTCACACCAGGTATGTGTGAATATGTGTGTCTGTGAGTGAGTAAGAGATACAGAGAGAGAGACAAAGAGAGACAGGGGGGTGGGGG
>NC_048408.1:507472-549592 GCF_013103735.1 Etheostoma cragini
TTTCTTTATTATTGTAAAAGTTTGTTGCTCACAGGCTTTGTAAATACTGCAAAGTTGAATTTTCTTATCACCAGAGTACTTCCAGTCTGAAATATCCCTTAAATGCAATACACACAGTTGCAATTAGCAAATCATTTAACGAAACACATAGTGGCGCAAGGCTACAGCAGGCTACGTTAGATGCAGCCTGTGGGTAAGTAGAGATAAACAAAGGCAAGAGAAGGTAACAAATGCCATAGCGACATTTGGGTTGTGGAGGACATCGGTCTGAGAAACATTCTGAGAATCGCAACAAATGACAACAGGCATGAGATTCCCTCAAGACGCACTATCATAAGAAGAATACACAATTTGTATAAAAAGGAGAGGACTGCAGAAGCACTGGAAGAACTACTGAACTCACTGGGGACAACGGGACTCACTGGAGACTACTGGACTCACTGGGCAGCCAGAATTATCTTGGAGTTACATTGCATTATGTGGATGAAAAGTGGTTGCTGCATTCACATGCTCTGGCTGGACTGAAAACAGAGGACAGACATTATGTGAAACATGCGCAGGATTCTTTTTTGAAGTTGCACAGCAGTGGAATGTGTCAAATGCTGCGAGCCTTCTGCCTATGATCATGTCCCCTGCTTTGCGCACGGCCCCTCAGTGTCTCTGCATAACATTGCGTTTGACATTGTCCCACAGTGTCTCTGCATAACAATGCATTTGACAGTGTCCTCGCGAAGTGAAGTAAAGTTGGGGGTCACTTTAAACACAGTCCAGCAAGTGTTGCAGAGTTAAAGCAACAACAGATGAACGTGTACATAAGAAGGAGTCGCTTATGCAACACGTTCCAACCAGATGGAATTAAACTCTGGACATGATATATACATTGTTTAAGTTGAGATGTACACTAAATATTTTATTTAACTGCTACTGTATAAACAGATTGCTGGTAGGTTTTTGCAGAACAAATGTCACGGCACTTTTGTTATAGCAGAACATTTAAAACAAATTGCTCTATATAACTACTTTTGAATTCATTATTTAATTTAGCATATATTGATGCGATTAATCACGATTAATCAGGGAAATTATGCAATTAAAACTTTTAATCGCTGCTCAGCTCTAATATGTATATACTACAAAGTGGATCAGCTGCTGTGTCTTGCCTCTTGTGTGATATAGGACGGTGTATATATAAAACATGTTTTGATGTCTCCAAAGCAATTAGTGTTGTGCACTGATATCAAACTAAATGGTTAAAACTGTAGACATGCATGGAGTCTGTTCAAGGCAGAAAAATGCCGGAATGTTGTGCAAATCAGCAATGTAACGTTAGCTTAGCAAGCTAGCAATTTCAAAAAAATGTTTCAATTAAAAACATGATTGCAAGTATATATGTACAGGACTGTATAGAGCACAAAACAAGACTGTCAAATCTTTTAATCAATTATTTAAGCCACAAAAACAATGAATGGGTCTCTCAGGCGTGTACTGTATTCTGTGTACCCCTTACTTTCAAGGAAGCTTATGACTGTTGTGGTTTTGATATTTTGCTTTGTTTAATGTTTTAGGTATCTTGGTTTTATGTCACTTTGTGATTGTGTATTTTTTCAGTCTTGTCTTGTATATGTTGTTTCCTGTTTTATTTTGATAGTCTGGTTTTCTGTGCTGTCTTGTCTTCTTCTTCCTGTGTTTTCCCGCCCTTGTGATTGCCTGATGTTGTTCACCTGTTTCCCAGTCCTTTTGTCATCTGCCTTGTGTTACCTCGTTACCCGGTGTATTTAGTCTTTGCCTTCCCCTTGTCCTATTTCAGATCCTTTTGTTACGTTGTCGAGAATTGAGGACCCAAACAGAGATAGGCAGGAAGGCAGTGTTTGTTGAGGATTTAATGACAAAAAGCAAAGTCCAACATCCAATAATTCAAAAAATTGAAAAATTTCTTTTATTTTTCAAAAAAAAAAGTGAAAGGCAAAACTGGAAACCAGACACAGAGAGAACTCCCAGGGGAACAGTCAAATTGCTGAGCACAGTGACAGCAACCGGAGACAAACACACACAAGGAAATGACCAAGGACAAGGGGAAACAAAAAGACTAAATACACAGGGAAACCAAAATACCAGATAGGAATAGAACATTAAACACAGCAAAATACCAGAACCATAATGACTTTACTTAAAACTAAGGGGTATCTACCCCCTCTAGCCTAAATGAGCATTGGGACAGCCTTTACTCTGGGGTAAAGCTAAGGGGAAGGGGGAAGATAGGGACATGAGATGAGCCTGAATCTTAGTTTTTATTTAATGCAAAACTTTTCAGGCTCTTAGTTTTTTCGTCAAGAATAACTCGTTAATTTAGTCTCAGTCAGCGTTTTTGGACATTGTGAGTCTCGTCATCTTGTCTTGTCTTGGAAAAAAAAAAGGTTGTTGATTAACATTTAGTCTAGTTTCCTCTCCTCCTCCCCTACTGTATGCCTCTTAACCCAATAAAGAGGTATCATATCATAAAATCTATGTATACAAACAACAAATGTTCAGTTAAAGTTGGCAACCAACCAACTCATTTATTTCCCCAAGAATTGAGTGGAGATACTGACATCAAATGTTATATGCTGATGATGTAGTCCTGTTGTCCCCTACAAAAGAAGGCCTACAACTGGATCTCCTGCACAAGTTCGGTCAAACCTGGGCTCTGACTGTCAACCAAACAAAACCAAAATACTGATTCTCCAGAAAATAAATTAAAATAAACATAAATTCTAACCTAAATATGTATAAGTGAAAAACTACACCCATTTAGCTCTCTACATTCCTTCTTAAGGTAGTTTTCAAATGGGTGTGAAGTAGCTGAGAGACCAATCAAGAAGAGCTTTTAATACAATTAAAAGAGAAATTAACCCTTGTGTTGTCCTTAGCCCTTTAGTTGGCAGCTTGGTAGAAATCCGGTCAAACAGAGGAGGGGTCCCGGGGACCCTGAAAGACTAGGCGAGGGTAGTAGAATCGGCATGAAACAGATTGGGGGGTGGGGAGAACAACACCAGGGAAACAGACGATACGATGGGCAGCTCGCCCGCAGATCCCGTATGGCTGGCAGTTTGTCAGTGGCCCATCTTGCGAGTCTTGACTTGTGGCCGAGAAATTGCAGCAGTCTCGAGTATACGTGGAACTGGGCATCGAGGTGCGGAACACGGGCCTGACCCTCTTTTTGTGCCACCGGCTTTCCAAGGCCTCGTTCCAGGACCTGTACACGCCCGAGAGGAACAGCAGCCCAAAGTAGGCAAGCAGGTCCACCGCGTCCATGCCTCTCCACTTGTTGCAGTGCGTCTTCAGGGCCTTGAGGTCCGTCGCGGCCAGCACGATGTCTTCTATTCGCCACGTAACAAACAGGCCGAACGCGGAGGCAATGTTGTGGGCGGCAGCGTAGTCCATGTCCGGGGCGCCGCAATTCAGGGGAGGCAGCTTTTTCATTAAACGTTTCTCCTTCTTCCGCCTCTCCTTCGTGTTCTCGTCCCGGGACGTTGCATAAGGCCGTAGTGACAATCCGACGCAGCTTTGGGTCTCCACAAAAAACGGGCCATGCCGACTTTGCACCCGGCTGTTAAGTGGAGGACCGAAAGGCCTATGATGACACGAAGACAAAAAAAGAAGGAAAGAGATTTTTTTTTTTCGAAGATTTTCTCCTGTTAACACAGGTTTGTGAAGCTTTAGAACGTGTATACTTATACAGATATTGTTAAAAAGTTAAATTTGTAATGTTAGATTGGCTGGGGGAGGGAAGATGGTACGTTTATATGGTTTGTGTACCAGTACAAAGAAAGTATTGTGGTCCGTATTGTCGCAGCTGTCTCAAGACGGCGCGAGCATTTTAGGTTCGTTTTAAATATTTGTGGTGAGGACGCAGTTTGTGTTAAATGAATGTTGTTGTATATTTTTGACAAAAGTAGTGGCAAGGTAAAAAGTGTTTTCTTTAGTTAGCTAACGTTTTAAGAGTTGACATAAAAAAAAGTGAACAGCCTAAAAATGCAGTTTATCTAATGGTACTTTCTGTTAAGTGGTGGTTAACTAACTAAATGCTAGCTCAGTTATACGAATGAATGAGGTTAAATGTAGTAGGCCATATTTAAAATTGTAAATTGAGTCTGTTTTATTTAAAATCTAAGGAGAAGTCTAATAAGCTAAGGTGTTTTGTTCTGAATTTTGTGTTGATGCTTATGTATTAATGCAAACTAGAGAAATACAAAGATATTTTTGCATATTTGCAAATAAAGGATTCTGCTGAGCAAAGCTGGACTGAACACAAGCACTCGTCTCCTGTTAATATTTTCTCCTGTTTTGTAGTGAAATCTAGTCTGCTTACAGCGTCTCAATCTGAGACCTGTAACACAACCTCCACCTTTTTTATTTGCATTGGGGAAGACATCTAATAGCAAAATAAATTACATTATATAACATAAAGAATTTCACTAAGAGTTAGCCAAAGAAAAACCTTACAATAATTACTAGGTATGAGCAGAGTACTCGGCTGAAACGATTATCCGGTACAGATAAAGCACTTTTGTCGAGTACCAGTATTATACGAGTAATAAGAGTCAATATTTGTACTCTGATTGAATACAACTCCTCAACTGACAGCGCTGCGTTCTGTGATAGTCACAGTGCCCCCCCCCCCCCCCACACACACACACAGAACAAGGAGAACTGCGCTCCTCTCTCTCCCTCCCTCTCTCTCTCTCAATCAGGTCCGCAGTCTGTTCCGTTAACGTTTAGGGTTTCTTCAGCCTCAAGTTTGTTTTTAGCTTCAGTTTGTCGTACTTACATCGTAACCAGTAGATTTCTGGTGAATGTGGGGTTTCAAACATGCTGCCTGGTTTGAATGTGACTCCCGTTGCGTCTTTGCCGTTGGAGGTGTGTGTGTGTGTGTGTGTGTGTGTGTGTGTGTGTGTGTGTGTGTGTGTGTGTGTGTGTGTATCTCTGATTCTTGAAATAAGGGACAAAACATGGCCCCATCAAACTGTTGCTATTTGCCTTAAAAAACAAATCATTTGTTTTAAAAAAGCTTTATTTAAAAGTTGAATATGAAAGACTTATGTATGTGTAGACCCTTAGTTTTTTATATATTTATATTATTTCATAGTAATTTTACAAAATACCGGCACTGTACTATGAAAGCCCATGCAAATGAACTTGTCCTCAGTAGAGGTCACAATACCAAACTGCAAAACAAAAGGGTTTTAAAATGAACAAAATGCACATGGCGAAAAAAAAAGGCTCAAATAGAAAAGTCAAATGTCAAACTAAAAGATAAAACGATTGTAGATTCTCCACGAACAGAAACGGAGAGGATGATAACGGGAAGCCAACTTCGGAACCCCAACATTAGAAGGTCTCTTCTTTTCCATAATGTTCTCTGCCGAGAGCTAAGAAGAGATAATACAACTCGTGTGGCACAGAGACGAGCCGTTGAAAAATCAGGTCACAGACAACTGGCATTATCAGGCCAAGTTCTAATGAAGTATTGGCTTCTTCATAGGCTTTGCCAGTTTGGTGTTAGCTACAAATTACTGAGACAAGAAAAACAGACGACACATAAGAAGGCAACATATCTCCAACATGTCAGCCAGACTGTTGAGTTCATTGTAAACTCATCTCGCATGACAACTGATAAAACAGACACCATCACCAGGAACAAGATGAAACATCAAAGGATGATTTTATCAGACTCAATGCTGAACCTCCACTTTCTCAAGAAGAACCCAAGTATGAAGCTGAGTTACTCATCCTTCTGTATTCTGAGGCCCTTCTATGTTACAGCACCTAAGGCATCCGACAGAAGTACATGTCTGTGTTGTCATCATGAAAATGCAGACTTGATGCCTGAGGCCTGAGGCCTGCCTTCTTCGCACCTGTTTACGGTGCAAAACCAAGCATTCAGTTCTAGCTCCAGGGATGAGTGGAATTTGTGTTCAGTGGAGGCAGTGGGAGCGAGTTCAAGACCAAACAGCCAGTGGGATCCACTTCAACATGAAACTCAACTTGCATAGTGGGAGTCTTTCAGAGTTGCTTTGTCTCTATGAGGAGAAACTTAGAAGTGAGACAACAACACATGTGTGCCTGGTTAACAATCAGGCAAAAGCATACAGAGAATTGATTAAAACATGCAGTGAGAACACCCTAATTTTACATGTTGATTTTTCAGAATCCTGGAAGTGTAAATATGCTTCTGAAATTCAGGCTTGCCATTTCGGCCAGAACTTACCTCAGTTAACTCTTCATACTGGAATCTATTACACCAAGAGTGAAAAGGGGGCATTTTGCTCAGTGTCAGAGTCTAAGAGACAAGATGTAGCAGCAATCTGGACTCACATAGATCCAGAATAGTGCAGGGGAGTGCCCCTCCCCTGCCCTATTCTGTGATAGGATAGTCCCAGCGCCCGTCCCCTACACACATACAGATTCCTTGTGTTGCTGTGAACCGCTCTGCTCAGTCGCACACAGAACACTGAGGACAGCTCTATCCCTCTCCCTCAGTCATTCAGGTCCGCGGGTCTGTTCCATTAATGTTTTGGGTTTCTTCAGCTTTAGGTTGGTCTTTTACTTTGGTTTGTAGTACTTACATAGTAACCAGGAGATTTCTGGTAAAGGTGGGGTTTCAGACATGGTGCTTGGTAGAATGCGACTCGTTTTGCGTCTCTGCCTGTCGGAGATATTTTATTTTTAAACCGTCTGCTGGCTAATTTATTTGATCTATTTCAGCCGCAATGCCCACCGGTCCAGACGGATGCCCCCAGACCGTGTGCCTTTAGGTTGGAGCTGGCAGAGCTCACTGCAAATGGCCTCCACCAGGTGACTGGCGCTGTGCCAATTTGCAGGGCCCGAGTTCGGTCCAAGAAGATTGCTGAAAGAGTCAATAAGAGCACAGAGTGGGTTATTACACAGCATGTTTTAATCACTCACTCAAGATGGCGGCGCAGATGGCCACCTCTGGATTACGCTTGCCTCTATATTGTTCTGTTTAGAGTATGTATATATAGTGTGTATATTTTTGTTTTGTGTGTAAGCTGTTGGAGCTAAATCCTGCTCCATTCTCAGGGTTCATTAAATTAGTAGTCAAAATCTCAGATGTTGAAATGTGAATCCTTTTATTACATAGGATATATCCTGAGACAAATACAGAGTCAACCTAACACGGCTTTCCCCCAAATTTGTTTGACTCTTTGGCTCTTACATCCCTAGATTTATTCACAAAGGGAGGGGTCTTCAGATCATGGTGATGTCTTTGTGTGCTTATCTGTTATCTTTTCCGTTGGAATGAGACTCCAGGTTTATTACCCTCAGTTCAGGACTGCCAAAGCAAAAGACTGCAACCAGAGACAGGATGTCTCTCTCTAACATCAATTCAGCTTCTGACACATTTGTAGAGCTGAATTATAACCAAATATACCAGAACATCTTATATTATAAAACAGAAGTATTGCAAAACAACTTAATGCAACAAACGACAAACTATATAATTATAACAACAAACTTAATGCATGACCAACATGTCTTCATTCATGTTGAAATAATGCTTTTACCTTTTAGCTTGAATGTATAATGCAAATAACACACAACATTTTAAATTCCAACAAAGCACAGTGTAAGCAACGATGCTCCAAAGAAAAATTCCTCGTATGTGTCCTTATACCTGGCAATAAAGCTGATTCTGATTAAAGAAATTTATATTAGCAAAGAGAGTTTTTCCCCTTCGCAGCCTTGAACCGCCCCTTAGGCTGCCTCTACCGGTATCTGGGAGGGTAGACCGATCACTTTTTGTCGAGCTCTCGCAAGTGATGCCTGTCTACCCTCCTGTCAGAAAGCCCCAGAAGGCTCTGTTCCAGCAGGGCCTGGGCCAGCCTCAGGACATGCTGATATCTAAACAGGATAAATAGTTTTGACATCACACACATACCTGTGTATTCAGCAGGCTTGGTGAAGTCCTTTACCATGGGAAGGCCTAGCACCCGTTTGCTCTTCAGGTTAAGGACGTGCTTTATTTGGCCACTGTAGGAATGCAGAGGTCCCATCTGTTCCTCAGCCACGACCGGGGGTGCAGCTGCTGCTGCGTCGTCTTCGTTCCACCTCACTAGTCCATTGACCAGAAATGCCTGGCAGTGCGAAGCACTGGCACACGTTCTGGAGGAGGCAGCTTATTGATAAAAATGAATCAGTTTTATGTTAATACAGATTATTTGAACAAAAGCTGTGAGAAACATGCAAGTACCTGGGATGAAACCGGTTGAGGTGGACTCCAGAGATGTGGAGCCCCTCATGCAGCGACAAACCGGCAGGCTGACTCCTCCCTTTGTCACCCTGCCGGTCTCTGGGTGTACAGCTGCACTCCCGGTGGGTCCTGGATGCAGCTGAGGTGGGGCCTCTGCGTACTCCAAATTTGCTGGATGCGGAGAGCAACAACGGGATGTCCAGGATGTTGGGCCTGGCTGGTCTGCCGAAGGTCTCAAGGAGGTCCTGGATGAGGAGGGTCAACTCCTTGGCTCCACTCCTCCCTGGAGATCGTCCTGATGACTTCGGCGTCAGTCTTTAATTCAAGCTGGACTTGCCTGGAAATGCAGGCTTAGGGACCATTTTTTTGTTACTCTTGCCTGAATTTTGTGGGAATTTATAAATGCTTTGCTTAATATTGTGTAAATTATAATCATCATTGAGGGTGTTTTCAGTTAGGGTGAGTAAATATTGCAGTTGAAAAGATAACACCAAAGGAGCAGTCTATAAATCTTGTAATAAATGATGTGCTCGCATGACCTTGTGTTGTATCTTCCGAAACCAGATGTCTCCTGTTAAAGTTGATGAGCTTTCTGTTTGAATCTCTGACATGTGTGTTTAAGTGTGCAGCCGAGAAAGAGGACAGACAATTGGGTGAGTTGCCGCAGAGACTTGTCTCTCACTTTGCCTTTATCTTGTCCCCAGAACGTTCTGTAATAAAGTACACTCTATAACTGCAATTGTGAATTTCTTCCTCCCAAAAAAGAACCTTGGGGCACAATTGTAGCCCAACAATTTCCACCGTAGACAGAGAACGCCGCCCGGAGACAAAGGTTGCAAGTGTAGATTCAAGTGGTTTATAACACAAACACACAACAACATCTATATTGAGACAACATTACAAAGACATCCAGGTACATCAAACAGACAGCTTTACAGTGAAACACTTACTGTGAGACACTCCAGGCTCTCTGGCTTGTGTCCGAGACAGAGGCTTGGATGCAGCAGCAGCCCTGGCTCTCTGCTCTCTGTCTCTCTTCCGTACATACTGGACGGCGTTCTCAATCTGCGTGCCGGGAGCTGATGCCTTCCTCCGTAGGTTTACAAAATCTGTACAAAACAGACAATTTGGCACATGAAATCCTCTCAGCGGTGCTCAGTATAGCAGCTATACCTATTACCCAAAGGTTTTATCAGTTTACCGGATCTATTTGGAGTCCTCAGACTTGTATAGGCTTTACAGGGTCTCAAATTTAAAGCCAACAAGTGCTTGTCTCTCCTGTCCGGGCTAGAGTGACTTCACCCTCGCCTCCTCGAATGCCTGGTGGAACTTGACTGCCTCCACAAAGTCAGGGTACACCAAGGAGTAACGGGTGAAGGCATCCTGTATGTTCATTTGTGATAAAGGTTAAAATGTCATCAGATCATCACTCTTTTTAATGTTTTGTGTAATCCAGTCTACAGTGGTCCACCTTGTTGGCCATCAGCGGGGACTGAGACCCTGTCCTCTCTCACTGCTTCTTGTGGGAGGCCACATGATTCACATTGTAGCCCATGTAATTCTCGAGCAGCCAGTGGAAGGTCTTCCCCTGGTATTCACCAAACTGGACCTTCCACCGCCTCAGGATGAGGTTGGCATTGGTGGTGTTGCCACCCTTGGAGTTGACATGGGCCCAGGCCTCCGCATCCACCTCCTGTGGCTGCTTGGCTCTGTAGGGGGCCTGGCTGCCAGGTGGCTGGGTGCAAGGGCTTGAGCCTTGGCCTAAGCCTTCAACAGAAGGAGCACGTTCTGAATGTTAGATTTCCATCTACATAAATAAATAAAAATCAACACAATGTCTGGCAGTCGATAACAATCGGAATCAGTAATTCAGAAGTGGACCAGAGTTACATTGACGTTACAGTGAGAGTACACCCCACTAACACAGAACGTTTAGGAAACGTTCATTTACGGTTCTCTAACGGTTAGTTCGAACCAAACCGTTCCCTAAACGTTAAGAGAACCAACCAACTCTTCGTATTCCTGCGGTTGACCGAGACCTCCACACAACGTTCCCGTTTGGTTGTTTTTGGTTGTTCTGAGTTTTTGAAGTAGCATAAAGGTTCGCAGTCACTTGATTTAGAGCAAGATAATTTATTTGTTAAGGCTGATATCAATTTAGCTTAAAAAAATACTTTTGTGCTTGACTTCGGTTTTTTAACTGTATTAGTTAAAATTCTTAAAACAAGAATCTATCAATGGAACAATTTTCACAACTAAGAAAATTAGCTTTTTTACTTTTACTAGTTAGTAACTAGTTTATTTTTTATTTTTTTTGAAAATTAGCTTTTTTACTCATTCATATTCACGTTTGGTGATGAAGACAACACTACAGGACCGACCACGCTGCACAGCTTCACAAGCTCATGAAAATGTAAGTGAAATACTTTCCAGTTTAATGATGTTGTGATTGTAATGGGAGGGTTTGTGGTTTAACATTAAACTCCTTTCCCTCGTATGGCTTTGTTATTTTCCAGTTCTGATCAGGTTGATGAAAAAGAAAAGTTTGGCTTAGTGTTTAAAAAATGTTGATTTTGATGGCATCATGGACGGGGCCCCTAGCACTCCCATTCTAAAGGCAAGGCCAGAGTTGTGCTTTAAATGGACTGCATATATCTTACACTTTGTTTGCTGCTGTGCTCGACGTGTCTGCTTGCTCGCATTGTAAGTTTTGTGTCATCGTGTTAACATGCTTGAGTTCTTGTCACAAATAAGATAACCTTTTTTGGTCCTTTTTAATTAGTTGTAGTGTACAGTACATAAATAAAGCCAGGACAATCAAAGTCCTTTTAGGCAGGTCGATTGGCGGCCATCTTGCAATGCACGTCAGGCCGTTATCGGCATGCTGAGTGAAGGGGAAAACATACAACCTCTGTGTATTTCTATTTAACTGTAAACGTAATCATTACATAATAATTTGTAATTTGTTGAGTTTTTATGAAAGGTAATTTTTTTATTAAACCATTGCTTCATTTCAACCTGCTTTTAAGGTGTATTTGTATTTTGTGTGTGTGTTTTCATGTTAAAATCATTCTTTTCCTCCACAGAAACAGTCTTCAGGTAACAGAACAATGGTTATTTAAAATAACATACAAACAAAACCATAACTAGAAAATAGGTCCAAAAAGAATATGAAAAAAAATATACACTATCTTTAAACCAAAATAAAGACACAAATGAAAGTTTAATTATAGAAATATGTGGGAAAAAAAAGAATATGAATATTTTCAGTTATTACAGGAGCATGTTTGACTTCAGAGCCCTCCTTTCAGCCAGCCACAGCTCCACACATTTCTCTGTGTACAGGACACAGAAGTTCATCCCATCCAAACGACCGTGCCCATAGTCATTTTGTGCCGGCTGGAGGCACAGCTGGCAGATGCGCAGCTTGTGGGGCTTGTGCTTTCTCCTGGAAGGCACAGGGGAAGGAGAGACAGGTAAGGAAGGGCCAGGGGTGTAAGAAGAAGCAGGGATGGCACAGATGTGCTGCCTACGATGTATGATCTTCTTGCTGGAAGGTCCAGGGCAGGGGCTGGCCCTCTTGTCCTGCTGCACCAGTTTCCTCCAACGGCAGAGGGTCACTCTGTCTGGCATCCCCTTAATGGATGCCGTGTCCACAGAAACGGCCTGTCTCTGTTTCCGCCGCCACTCCAGTAGCTTCTTTGCATCAGGGCCCTCCCCAATCTGGCAGTACAATGTGTCCCCAAACTTGGTGTGACCGTTCTTGTCGGTCTTCTCCAACCCAGAGATCTTGCAGGTTGGTGCCTTCCTCTACCTCTTGGCTGGAGAAGGAGCTGCATGAGCAGCATGCCTAGCAGCAGCAACAGAGAAGCTGTCAGAAACTAAACTAAAAGACAATAGAACTGCTTTAGTCTAGGTAAAATTAAATTGATGGATGCACCGGTACCCACAAAGATTAAAAGAATTTAGTAAGATAGATACACACCCTCTCGTTTAGGCTAACGTACTTGTACCTATTTGTACTTTGACAGTGAAGGGGTTGGACAAACACACCAACTACATACCTCTTAGGAAATAGCCCAGCATGAGGCTGCCCTGCCCTATAGTCTTAGCTTGGTGGGCCATCATGATATACAAAAGAGCAGCCTGGGCGCAAAAGGTCTCCCAGACATTAAATACCCAAGACAGGCACAGGAAGTAAAACTAGGGGCGAGACAAAACAGACTTCAAAATAATGCAGGAAACGGAGCAGATAGACACAGAGGGGAACACAGGACAAGACCGACCACACAAGACCGGGGAGGACACTGAGACATCAACACAAGGAGTGAAAAAAGGGAAAAATAATCCCAATAAAACCCCAAACCATGACAATACATCTCCAGGGCAAGCCGCCCCCTGATGATATCAGCCAGACCAGAGGCATCTGTGGGCAGGCGGTGCTGGAGGGGCTGGTCTGGCTGTTGAGGCTCCTGCAGCAGAGTCCGTGGGGAAGGCAGGGGCCCCGCTGCAGTCTGGGGAGCGCTGGGCCCTGGGACATCGATGGCGATGGTGTCCCTCATCATTGCCTTGTTCTGCCGATTGTGTCTTACAAGAAATAAAAGACACAACACAATACATTTTTAATCGTGATAAAGATATAAAGCATGGCAACAAACACATCAGTGCTGTGAGCCAAAGAATATATTGACTTACCACATCAGGGGTCCGCTGATTTACATCTGAGGGCGAGACAGTTGACCTCCTGCATCTGGTTGTAGTCCCTCATGACGGCAGCCCAGCGGTTGATGCGGACCCTGGCAATGGTCTTGCCCTGATGGCTGTTGATGGCTTCCACAAGCCTGCTGATCTGGTGAGACTGTGACGCCCCCTGACCCAGGACGACACTGGAGAGGGAGTGTTACTGATAGGGGTCTCTAGCAGGCTATAAAAAAAATTAAATGGTTATTGCAGCGACTGCATACCGCTTCACACTGTCCACTCCTGGCGTTTGAACATGCTTGTTGCTGGTCTTAAACCTGCCTTGAACAGCTTGTCTTGGTGGCGGGGGGGGGAAAGGTCACCAGCGCCTTGTCCCGGACAGTCTGCTTCTCCCAGAGAGTGATGATTTCTCTGGACTGACGCTGGGTAACGTCGGCGTGGTGATGCATTTCCATGAGGGCATGGGCCAGGGCCATCATGTGGCAGGTAATAGCGAGTACAAGTACTCCACCCCCAGACATTTCCCTGAAAAGAGAGCGAGAGAGAATCAGCTTTATTGGCCAGGTTTGCTCCAAACGATTTGATTACATTTTTGCCCTCAAAGTACACTTACTTAACATAAATCACAAAGGAATGTAAGAGGGAGAGAGAGAGAGAGAGAGAGACACACACATACATGCACTAATAACTTTCTTTGTGGAGTCCATCTATAGAATATTGCCAAAAATGTACGTCACCCTGGCATTTGTCTCGTCCAGCCTGGTCATGGCATCGCGGACGTAGACCCCGCCGAACCAGATGAGTCCGGGAACCTTGTCCATCTTCGGAAGCGACACCTCCTGTGGTGCTGGTCCAGGTGCCCTCAGCTTGCGGAGCATGGAAAGGAATTCCATCGACCACGCCATCCACTTCCTGGTGTACAGCTGCGCCAGAAAGGCACGGAGGCAAGCCACACCGTTGCCCAAGGTGCGCTCCATTACCCTTTTGTCACAGGACAACCTGGGAGGGAAACACAAAATACAGACACATACAGTGAGGAAATTAAGTATTTGAGCACCCTGCTATTTTGCACGTTCTCCCACTTTGAAATCATGGAGGGGTCTGAAATTGTCAACATAGGTGCATGTCCACCAGAGATGGGAAGTACCAAAGTACAAATACTTTGTTACTGTACTCAAGTAGATTTTCAGATATTTTTACTTTACTATTTATTTTTGTGGCGACTTTTTACTTCTACTCCTTACATTTGAACACAAATATCGGTACTTTCTACTCCTTACATTTTATCAAATTGGCTCGTTACTTTAGTTTTGTACAAGAGGTCGTCATGCTGGAAAATAGCGCGGACACGCGCCTCACACCGCGAGCGGGTGCACGCACCACGCGGAGAAAAAAATGAGAGAAAAGAAAAAGAGCTGTCTGGAGGATAATCAACTGAGATTGTGTGCCTCTTTGAGAACTGTAAGTCGTATAACTCATGTTATCAGTTCACTTAAGACTGTTGTTGGTCTATAGTTCTTCACATTTAAAGTAAGTAAGATAGTGGTTTTGGTGTGTTAGCTGTTAGCTAATGGTTTTGGTGTGGTCTTCACCTGATCACCAACTTCAGATACTGTAATTCAATTGACAAGTGGATGGAAACTTAGCTAGAGAGAAGTCGTCTCCGTCTTTTTTAACAGACACATCTGGGGTGAAGTTGGAACCCAGAATAAGCTTTAATCCAGTCCTAATCTAGTCCTCAACTTTCACATTTCACTGGAGTTATCATTATTATTGTTTATGTCATCAATACCATATTCAATCTAAATGGATGGGAATATATCTACTGTAGGCTACGTTGCATTTGATGCACAACTAAGAGAACCCAACAGATTGGGCATTCTGCATTAATTCACAGCAAATCACTGCGGCTTGATGGCGCTAACGTTGGCACGTATAGAGGGCGATATGATTAAAAATGAAGAAAACAGAGATCCGGCAGACAAGCAGCAAGACATTTCCAATCGTCTTCGGCCTTATCTGAGAGAGATGTTTGAGACAGTAGGCATCAAGAAGGCCAATGTGCTGGGGAAACTTCTTCATTAATGTCTGTGTAGTCAAGTGATTCATATTTTAATTTTTTGTTGTTTTATTTCCAGAAGCCGTATTCAAGCACACCCACATACATTTAGATTAATTTAAATGTTAAATCTGCAGTTGGGAGTTCTGAGAAAACGTGGACTTAGCCTAAAAATTTGAACAAGCACACCTAACATGTCCCTCCCCTTTGCTCTCTGCTGCGCTACAGCCCTCCCTCCTCAGCTCCCCCCCCCACGGCGGTGCATGCCGTGAACGCGCACGCTAGTAAGCAGGGCCACCGATGCTTTCCACATCCTCATGGACAATACAGGGGATTTATTCTGAGGGGCGTATAGCTGTGTGCTGTGCTTTTAAAACTTTGAATACTTAATGTAAAAATATTGCTTATTTAAAATATTTCTATTAAAAGATACTACATTACTGAATTACCTTTTTGGATCATTTAAAAACACTAAACTTTCAGTAGGAATGATGAATCACTGAGGAAGCTTACTAAGCCAAGGAATAACAACATCTTAGAAATATGTCTTAGGTTTTATTTTGCATATGGGTAAAATAAATCAGCTTTTTTTGCAAAGTACTCCTGCACAAGGAAATACTGAACTTTTTGATTTGGACTGAAAGACGATTCCTTCACGTGCCTCTGTGTCTGGGGCCATGTCTGACCTGTTGAAGGAGCATAAAGAACTGGTGTCAGACATTTGATCTACAAATTACATCCTGAGGGGGAACAAAACGTGTATGTTTAAAAATTATCAAAAATAGTATTCTGCCTTGCCAAATGTTGACCGTGACAGCGCACAATTAAACGCGTTTCACCATAGCTAAGCTACATTTAATTGTGATCAACAAAAAGCATTTTGGCTTACTAAATGTAGGTATCGAAACAATATTGCTTATACTGAGGGTGAAGGAGTTAGCAGGAAAAGTTAAACTTCACCTGCTAGCTACAACATTCCTGCCGTTCTACAAGCTAACAAGCTAACTGTTAGACTTAGCAACAAGCTACAGAGTCAAATGAGATTTGCGCGATCACCAGTGATACCGTAACCATCGCTATCTTAGTTGTGTAGTTCTTAAAAAATGAAACAAATCAAGCAGAGATACTTACATGTCAAGCAGAAATGTGGCTAGCTCTGAATCCGTGTTGAATCCTTTCAGGAGGCGTAGCTCCCTCCATCTCTGAAAAGACGCTCTGATGTTGACCCTCGTTTAACTTCGGGCTCGGTTTAACTCTTTCTTTTTAGCTCGCTTTTCGTCAACGGTATTCTTCTGTTTGCCCATCTTTGTTTTCTGAGCTGGTGTCACTCGAGAAATTGGCAGTTTTCCTGAAAAGTTGTTTCTCCGCAATTAGCACAGCTGCAGCGCACAGACCATCTTGAGCTTGAACACGGTACGCACTGTGCGGGGGAGGGGTATGAAAAACGGCGTACACCAGAGTGATTGACAGTGCTAAGACAGTCCTCCTGGCTCTGATTGGCTGTTTCTGACCGGGAGCAGTGTATTTCTGCAAGTGTCAGTAGGAGCACAGGCAGGAGCCACAGGAGCTTTTTTTTTTTTTTTTAAGATTATCTGTCTCATAGTCTTCTGTCAGGACATAGTGACAGTTTTAACAAATGTGTAAAATGGACACATTTGTAGGTAACTTTTTACAAAAGCTTTAAGGGGAAGATTCAAAATAGAAACTGGATCTGTGAATTCTCACAGAATCACAACTGATTTCATATCTTGCTAATAAGTCAGAATCTTATTAACCTGGAGTCCCAGTTTCTGTCATATTAATCATTAGGGGTGATCCGAGTACCCGGCTGAAACGAGTATCCGGTACGGATAAAGCACTTTTGCCGAGTACAAGTATTATACGAGTAATAGGGATCAATATCCGTGGTCGGATTGAATACAACCCCTCAACTGGCCGCGCAGCGTTCTGTGATAATCACAGCGCCCCCCGCCTACTAACACGCTTGGGTCAATCACACACTCACAGAACAGGGAGAAATGCGCTCTCTCTCTCTCTCTTTCTCTCTCCGTCAGTCAATCGGATCTGCGGATCTGTTCCGTTAACGTTTAGGGTTTCTTCAGCTCTAGATTTGTTTTTAACTTCGATTTGTAGTACTTACATAGTAACCAGTAGATTTCTGGTGAACTGTCAGCGCCCCCCGCCCCCTCTCTCTTGCTCACACACACACACACATACCTGGTGTAGAAATTAAAGAAATTTAAAAGAACCAAAAACAAAAAAAATCACACTGATCATAAAAAATAAAAAGTTAAAAAAAGTTATTTCTGATCAACCCATATCAATTGCATGCTTAAATAACATACCTGTTAAAGCCCCGCACATTTCAAGACAACCCAACCCACTTCCGGGTTAAATCTGTCCACTTCCGGTTTAGGCCCTGCCCAGTCCGATTACGGATACAGATAATTCATGTGGTAAACAGATACAGATACAGATAATGCTGTACTCGCTCATCCCTAATAATCATATATGTGATGTTTTAGGCCTATTGGCAGACATCCGTTTTAAAATGTAGCCATTGCCATAAAAACACCGTGTTCTCCATGTCAACTGAAGTTCCTCAGCGTACTCTCTAGTAACGTGTGTGTGCTCTAGGTAGCTTTGCAAAAAAATGGTTGTCATTCTAAAAGCTACTTTTACTTTTATAAATATAAAAATAAGTACATTATGAAAAAATGTAATATATAAAATATAAATTTCCAAGCTTGTACTTTGTTACTTTTACTTGAGTAAAGAAGTTTAATCAATACTTCCACTTTTTAATAATTATTTTAACACAATTATCTGTACTTCTACTTATGTATGGAAAGTGAGTACTTTTGCCACCTCTTATATCCAGAAATCACAATGTATGATTTTTTTAAACTATTTTTTTAAACTATTTATTTTTTCAAATTTAGCTGCAAATAAGTATTTGCAGCTAAACCTGCACTCCTCCACACAGATCTTCTCTAGATCAGTCAGGCTTCTGGGCTGTCGCTGAGAAACACAGAGTTTGAGATCCCTCCAAAGATTCTCTATTGGGTTTAGGTCTGGAGACTGGCTAGGCCACACCAGAACCTTGATATGCTTCTTCCAGAGCCATTCCTTGGTTCTCCTGGCTGTGTGCTTCGGGTCATTGTCATGTTGGAAGACCCAGCCTTGACCCATCTTCAATGCTTTAACTGAGGGAAGGAGGTTGTTCCCCAAAATCTCGCAATACATGGCCCCGGTCATCCTCTCCTTAATACAGTGCAGTCGCCCTGTCCCATGTTCAGAAAAACACCCCACAAGAAGGATGCTACCACCTCCAGGCTTCACAGTAGGGATGGTGTTCTTGGGATGGTACTCATCATTCTTCTTCCTCCAAACACGGTTAGTGGAATTATGACCGAATTATTTTGGTTTCATCTGACCACATGACTTTCTCCCTTGACTCCTCTGGATCATCCAAATGGTCTTCTGAACATTAAACAGTGCATTAGCTTCTCACCGATATCTGTTCACCGCGGTGTCTCTCCCCACGGTGAACAAACTTTGGTTTTCCACCCGAAGAAGTATAAACGCCTCCATTTGTTCCTTAGTCCCTCCTAAAAATGATTTTAAAAAACACAAGACCTTTGGAGGATCCTTCCTTGACATTATGAAACTGGCTTTTAAAAAAAAAAAAATTTAACATCAACAAGTCTCTTATAGACTTTAAACATGTCAACAGTTTGCAGTAGGGCCTTTTTGCTCAGTAGCAGAGCCATTCTTTGTATCCGGGAGGCTTGGACTCCTATTTCTCTAAGGATGGCCTCGTTCCCTTTGTGACATTTTCCACGGGTTTCCAAGGGGAAGCCAGGCACAGTGACAGTCTTGAGGGCTTTCCCAGCACCAGCTATAGGGAGGGAGGATTTGTTGGCCTCAAAGCAGATTGTCACATCAATGCATATTGCTTTATCTCGTTTTCTGAGAAGCATGCACCAACACGGTACCTTTGCCAGTGTTAAAGTGGGGTTCACTCAACACGGTTCAGCCCTTAACGGTAGCCTAGAGCTTGAGGAACTCACAGATTTTTATTGTGGTTCTTTATTCAAATTTTACGTAGCTTAGGGCAACTACTTAGAATGTGTTGAGTTGTCTCACTTCTTCCATGACATAGTCTGCAAGCACGGCCTGCTGCAAATAAATAGGATCCACCAACAAGGTGTGTCTGTACATCTAGGTTATTAGTCCTGAGTCTAAGGCTCAGTGACAATTCGGAGCCACGAAGCGACCCAGCATCTATTTTAGTTAACCAGCAGTTGCTGATTCTGTCATTCCGAAACACCCCGACGCCCTGAACTTTCTGGTTAGACCATTTTTCCCACTCTCTCATCCTCCATTCACTGTTACCTGGTAGTGTCGCCTCACCTGCCAACATTCTACCGGCCGCTTTCTCTGGAAGATCTGCTTGTTTGCAAAGTACCTTGAGCTTCCTCTCAGGCACAACAACCTTGGTCATAAGGACAGTAGTCGGATCTTCAGAATTTAGAAGTTTTGCAACTCTTGCAGTTGTATGAGTGGGACTTGAGTGGCTAACTTGGGAGCGCCTAGCCCGCCGTCCTTGGTCCTAGAGTATAGGAGGTCATCCAAATTGCAAGAAGGTAGGTGACACCATTTTTTTATTTTAGACCGAATCATGCTGTCGCATTCCTCTAGAAGAGCTCAGCCAGCATATCTTAGGTCAGCTGTGTAGAGCAGCTTGGGTAGGCCATTAAAACTCGAGCATAGTCAGCTTCTTAGCTGGTTTCAAGGGAGCTGCGGATAGTTTTTCTAGGAGGACAACGAGATTGTTTGTCACAGGGGGCAAGCAGACCCCTTTCAGTGGGTTGATCTGTAGACCCAAGTAGGCCTCAGAATTGGTGGGACCAATGAAGGTGATGTCGTTACTGCTAAATTGTCACGGAGGGCAGTCATTAACTGCCAGCCTTCTTTTATTAAAGCTTAACATGAAGCCGTGACATTTTTTCACGTTGATGGACAAGCCAGAACAGTGGCAGAATTCTTCCCTGCATGCAAATACCCTGATGTTCTCCGCCATATTGGACCAAGAGTTGCTGAGCAGTAGCACGTCATCAGCGAAATCAAGGGATGTGAGCATAGACACACCTACCGCAAAGCCCTGCTTTTTTTCCTCTAATCAGTTTAGCAGGGGGTCGATGGCCAAGTTAAAGAGTATCGGAGATAATGGGTCGCCCTGATTGACACCATTCTTGATAGATATTTGTCTGGAAAGGCCAGTTGACAGTTTGAGCCTAGTAAATGCTCCCTCATATGAGTTCTTGATTATATTACATATTAAGGGACTGACTCGCCTCGCACTTAGAGTAGTGAAAATGTGTTCATGGGCCACCGAGTAAAAAGCTTTGGCGAAGTCAATAAATACCACTGCTTGTGGTTTGGCATGTCGGTTGCTCCAGGTTATAGAGCCTTCAAGGACGGTCAAATGTTCCGCATTTTCCGGTAGCCGAAATAAAGCCCTTCTGTCTTTCGTTAATAGGGCAGGCGAGAGATAATCTCTTAGCCAGGAGGTTGGAGAAACACCGGAGAATTAGAGGACCTATAGTAATAGGCCTCCAGTAGAGATCCTTTAGGAAAGAGCGTGGTGAGGCTTACCTTCAGACAACGGGGGACTTTATCGTTTATGAGAAACATTTTAAGGAGACCCAAGACTTTCAAGCCAGAGGGATCCCATTTGAGATGGGGATGACAGAGACAAGTGGGATTTATTACACGCCTACATTGGGGCTTCCTGCCGCTCCTCCTTGTTCATCATAAAGTCCCTCATTATATCGAGGGAATACAAGGGGCCTCTATAACTTACAAGTTTTGCGAAGCTTTTGCAGCGCTTTTGCAGCGCTTTTGCGACAGGCCCAGACAGTCCAAGAGCTTTGCATTTTCGGCTGGTCATTTCCCCCGGGCTCCCTTCTGGTGCTTACTTCTGGTAAGCTCCTTACCAAGACCGGACAGAGAGGTCGATACTTGTTCACCTTCTTGGTTCGCGCCATCCCTAGGGGTTCCTCTCCGAGTTCGTCCACAACAAGTGCCTCTCCTGACTTGATGAAAACCAGGTCAGGGGCAAGGATCCTGCCGCCAGGAGCCTCCCACCTCTTTTCTCTTATGCTCAACCATCCCAGACACTCGGCTTAAGCAACTAGCAAATCACATTTCTTGTGGTGCCTTCTGATCCGACTGTCTCGGACCTTAGGGCAATCCCCAAGAATATGAGAACAGGCCTCACGAGAACCCTGGCAGTGACGACACATGGAAGCAAGGGGTGATGATCTCCCTCTTGCCTGAAACTCCCGAGTTGGGTACACATCCGCCCTTAGCTGGAAGGCACCAACAAACTGGCCACCCTTCCCAATCCTATACCTGTCTTCCAGCAGCCAGCAGTTACTGATCCTGTCAGCCTCGAACAGACGCACGCCCTTCCCTTGAGCCCCAAGGTCAGCCCACCTGTCGAACTCAACCTGACGCCAATCACGCGGGATCAGACGTTTGCTCTCAGGCGTCCTAGCAGCTGGGTTCTTTTCCCTTGCTTCTCCCCCCTCCTCGGGGGGAACTAAACACGACTTTGACACACGCTCACCCCCCTTCTCAGGGGGTCCAGACACGGCATCTCCGTCTTGGAACCACCAGCGCTCAGCCATGCTCTTAGAAACCGGGTCTTGTTGATTGTCTTAGCGGCGATTTCGGCTATCGCATCTTCCGGAGAACAAAACAATTTGCTAAGCCTGCATGGCAGGAACAACCCGAGCCAACCGACAGATGCCTAACCCACCATCTATTCGCTTGGAATAGAGCAAACCATCGGTCGTGCACAAGGGCAGGTGTAGCCAGTTCTTAACTGCCATTTTAATGTTCCCGTTCATTCCTTTCAAGGTCTTCGCTGATGTCATGCAGTGATCCGCCGCGAAGAGGACCCTCGGTATAGCTTAGCTATTCAACAACAACACCTTCTCCCTCGGGCTCAAAACGTGCCACGAATCGCGAGAGTTGATTGACAGAGAGACCCCTCTTCTTTTTCGATTAAGAACCCGCAACACTTACTAGGCTGAATGTTCAGCCTGGTAAGCTGACAGTAGGCCTCCAGGACGGCGATGTTGGTAGCCGTACCTTCCCAAGAGTCACTCATAAGTACCAGATCATCCGCAAAAGCCATCGCAGTAATGGCCAAATCACCACAGGTGACAAAGCCCCGACCTTTGCGTTCGAGAGTCTGGATCAGCGGGTCCAGGGCCAGGTTGAAAAGCAGAGGTGACATGTAATCACCCTGCTTAACCCCAACTTTCATGGCCAACAATGCAGTGTTCCCTTCTGCACACCTGACCTGGGTCCGGATGTTCTCGTAGGAGTCTCTGACCAACCCCAGCATGTGTTGGTCTAACCCTTTCCACCTCAGAGCATTCAGGAGATGCTCGTGAGAGATGGTGTCAAAGGCCTTCGCGAAGTCAACGAATACCACTGTGAGGGAGCATTTTTCTCTCCTACTCAATCGTATGCAACCCGTTAGCAAGGAGAGATTCTTGGAGCAACCAGCAGAAGCGATGAAGCCTCTTTGGCGAGGGTGAGAAGGACACGTAGCTGTCATCCGACCCGTAATGATCCGAGAGAAAAACCTCCAGACCACAGACGCAATAGTAATAGTACGCCACTGGTTTACATCTGCATGCAAACCGAAGGTAACTGAGAAGGCCAGGATTGATAGTGACTAAAAGGGCTGGGAAAATGGTGGGAGAGTTAAATACAGTGGATCAGGTATATGAAGATCATCTGGTAAAAATTACACAGAAAATAACGAAGGACCGGGTCACCCTCTTCATGGTGATCTGACTGGCAGGGTTATAGAGCGTAGTGGTAGGCTAAGACCTCCTGTAACACAAACGAAGTGGTATGCTCTTTCTTTTATACCTCAGGCTATTGGACAGCACAAAAAGCACTTTAAAATGCATTTTTATAAGTTTTTATTTATATATATTGTATTTATATATAATATTGTAGTGTATTTGTGGTATTGTATTTATTATCTAGTTTTTAAAGGGTTTTATGGCGAGTGTGAGCACTGTAACTTCCATTTCTATGGATGAAATAAACTTTACTTGAGAGAAAAGCCTCAAGACCACAGACGCAATAGTAATAGGACCCCACTGGTTTACGTCTGCATGCAAACCTACATCTGCGGTCTTAGGAATTAGTACCGTCCGACACTCCTTAAAGACCCCGGCAGAGTTCCAGAGACTAGCCATTTAGAGTACATACTGGCCAATTTAAGACCTTTCGGGTCCCAGTCCAGCAGATCTTTCCTAGAAATGCCATCCGACCCGGGAGAGGTCTTAGCCTTCATGGACCGGAGATGGGTACTGACTTTCACTTGAGAAATAAGGTGTCGAAAGACCAAATTATTCACTCTGCCGCAGCCGTCAAACCGACCTATTCCCTTGAACGAACCCACCTCCCCCCATATACCCCGGAACACAGCTGTGATCTCAGTTAAGGGGACTGGACACAAAGTACCCAGCTGCCCATCTAGGACATAACAGGCGAGCCTCGCCGTATTGGAGCGGAACAGTCTGTACAAAAATCTCCTGGCCCTTCTCAACCTACTGTACTTCCTGTCCACCCCTAGGAACGGGGGCCTAACAGGCACAAGCTGGGCCGAACCTCCAGTCCGCATCTTCCCCAGTCTCCGGATCAGTTTATTCCCTGACGGCAACCGTCCTCTGTGACAGGCTGTTCCTGGGAATTCTCAACAGATGTAGCCCTCCACACCAGTCCCATAAACGCTGCCTTCACTAGATTGGGTGGTTCTGGCACCTCCCTAGGAGCAACCAACATCCTAGCGAGTTAGATTTCCTGTTCCCTCATCTGTCGACTAAACTCTACCTGTCTCTGAAGAGTCTTACGCGTCAATCCTACCCTCCTCCTTTTCTTCCCAGAGGGAGGGGACAAAGTCATTGCCTTAACTGGGACGGCCGACGATCTGACCCTTGATTGGAGAGCCGACCCCTTTGATCCCTCCGCCGCGCTAATCCTACCCAGAGAGCCGAGCCACCTATTTTCATCCGCCCGGGCAACGTCGTCCAAGTGCTTGTGCTGTGACAGACCCCGAGTCGACGGAAAGACTGTGGTACATGAGGTGCAACAAAGTCTTGGCCCTAACACCAGCTGGGGGCTACGTCCCCCATTGCACTTTGGATAGTGGCAAGCAATCTGGTGTTTATTGGGTCTCACCAACTCACACTTACGGCACTTCCACAGTATGTCCCTCAAGCTGTGAACCCTCTTCAAGTGATTGAGAAGACAACTGACTGTCCGGCACGCTGATGTCAGTCATTAGTTCATCCCTCCCCACTGATTCGACCTGTGGTGTCCCAGGGATGTGTGCACCGGACGGACTCTTCAGTCTCCGGTCCAAGGCCTCAAAAAGAATCCATGGTGGTACTGAGGACCTCCCCAAACCTGGGGACGGACCCTTCCCCACCGCATAGAGGAACCGCCCACTTCATTGAGGAAGACAGCGCCGCCGAGTCACCCACCAACTTCCTCTTTGGCTCACTGCCTTCAGTGGGCCCAAGCTTTCGCCAACGGGAAAGAGACAAACGATTGACCTGGGGTGCAGAGGTCAAAAGATGTGGATCACTGCCAAACGTGCTCTCCCCATTTTGGCTACAGCTCCCCATATCCGGTAATGTAGGAGGCTCCTCACTCTGACCGCCAGAGCTTGGAGGGACTCCTCTCTCCCCATCATCATCCAACTGATGGGTGCTCAAGACAGTAGACTCCCTAACGCTGTCAAGTATCTCCTCGACCCACTGCCTCCAGTGGGTCCGAGCTTGCGTCCTCGGGATAAGGACAAGCAATTGACACGCGGCACACCGGCCTCAGGACTGAACCTGATATTAGTATTGCCAATCACGCCCGCCCCACAAAGAGCACCGCTCCCTGCTCCGGTAGCCATAGGAAGCTCCTGAACCTCCAGCCTGCAAGAACTTCCACCTCCACGAGATGGAAAGACGATGGCGTCTGGGAGTGTCGGGCAAGGACTGACCGGACATCTTCCCTAGAGGAGGAAGACCTTCCAAACCGGAGGGTGGGGGTCCAGGCAAAGGGGATAGGGTGGCCGGACTATCGTGCATGGACCCCTGCGCCAGACAGCAAGGGAAACAGCAGACCTCCACCGGCGCCTGGCCCAAGCAGGGGAATCCCCGCCCTACCCAGCACGGGAGATCCACCCCCGCCGAACATCGGTCCGACGCTCCCACTAGATCCTACTAGACAAAGTTCAGTAAGAACTGCGGTGAAATGGGCTAAATTTCAAGTCTTGACGAACCAACAACTTGATCACAGTTGGCTACTGTGGCAAGAACCTTCCCAGACCCACAGGGCAAGAATTATCTAGAAAATTAACCAAAAGCTATGCCACCAATCCATCTTTATGTACTAATTAATAATTAAATAAACCCTAAGACGTATAAGCAGTCAAAGCTTATACAACCGTAACTAGCGGGTACTTTACGGCAGTGGCCGTCAGGTAATGTAGCCGAGCTCCGATCACGGGAAAATAGGAAAAGATCGGGCCAAAATAGATTTTGTTCCACTTCACAATTGTGTCCCACTTGTTGGTGATTCTTCACAAAAAATAAAAATGTTATATATTTATGTTTGAAGCCTGAAATGTGTCAAAAGGTTGAAAAGTTCAAAGGGGCCGAATACTTTCGCAAGGCACTGTATTTCTGTGTGGGTATATGTGCAGTTTATTGATGAAGGTCTTATTTAGGACAGGCTAGTTTATTATTTGTCCCAAAGCTACCATAAAGCTTCCATCCGTGGGATTCTGACTCAACACCTCTAAGTCCAAATCGTAGACTAGGTGCTCCAGTTGGTCTGGAGCAGACCGGGCCCTCAGGTGTGGTTAAGCAGAGCCGTTCGAGACTGGATCGGGGTGCAGCCGGAAAAGAACCGTAGTGTTCATAAAACCAGTTTTGATTTTATGAGGCTATGCTGTAAATTGTGGCAACTGTGGGTATTAGCGGCAGGAAAAGATTTGGTGTCAATTGGTTTGGCGGCAGGTAAGACTGAAGTAGCTCAGCTGTGTTTCCGTGCTGCTTCCTGAGCTTCTCCGTTGTGCCCATCTATGTGTTCTCCATGTTTTGCGTGTGGACTGTGGGGTCATTGGGGTCTGCACAATTTGGAACTTGTGAAGCTGTGGTTCCGGCAGCACCACCTGAAGCCGTCTAACCCCCTTCCAGGTGCACCAGTTGCCCTTGGTGATGGCCAGCGGTGCACTCCATCGCATCCGTGAGTCGGTGAAGTCTCGCCATACACTCCAAAGTCACAATCTGTGTGGTGATTCGGGAATTAGCCTCATTAAATTCCACTCCTCCCTCTTAATTTGATCCTCTTACAGGGCTTCGCAATTTGCCCCAATCATTTCCAATGAATGCCAATAATGCACATTTGCAACAAGACTTGATAAATTGCTCTTATCAAGTCTTGGATGGATGAAAGAAAAGAATGAAATTGCTCAATCATCAGTGTATCAAATATTGCACAGTACTGAATTTGCATTGACTTTTCAATGCTGTCAAAAGGATTAAATATTAAATAGTGCACAGTAATGACATTTTTAAATATTAAATACTGCACATAAAAATCTTGATTTAGTTTGGCAAACACTACTCTTACACACCCACTGTTACATTTATGCTGAGTTAAGTTGTGTGATTAGTCTATTTAGTTAAACTAATTAGTGGTTGATCTGTTTGGGACCACCCTTGTGTTTTTGGCCTTGAGCCAGGCGGTAACAAACTGGGGCTCGTCTGGGATTGGTAGCCCTGGGAATCTGGTAAATGTTACAAAAATAACAATTCTGGAGTGTTTCACCCAGTTGTGACTTGCTCTGGTATCTGTAGGTGTTAGTAGGTTGACTTTGTTGCTGGCCTATCTATATTCCAGTAGGTAGGTTTTGGAGTGTTAGCCTGTTGATGTTAACACATATTCCTGTGCTGCTAGCAGGGTTAAGGGCTGGGAAGTCATTTGGAGCCTTTATTCCTGGTAGGCATAAGCAATGTGGGCCACTCGTTATTCCCATTGACTCTTTTTTATTTTAGTTTGTTATTTTTGTGCAGCAGGTGGTACGAGCGGTTCCAGGAGCTGCTCGGGTGCACTCCATGGCTGTCTAGGTGATTTACATTCTTTGTAATTCACTGAAAATGAGCCCTGGTGACTGGGAATGTCTCATCTCCCGACACATATGGCGTAACTGGGTCAGCTCTCTGCAGTTGCCCGTCTGCCACAGTCGACGTTATGGTGTCAGGATTCTCTCTGTCAATCTCTCCCTTCGTCTCAGAAAATATAGGGGGAAAGATTGAGTCAGACAGGTTAACCATTTCATTGTCCTTTTCAACAAAATCACCGAGCTCCTTCTCAAGCTCTTGTGCACTCGCACGTGTGACAGCGCAAGCTAAAAGCGCATTTTCTGAAATCTTATTAAGCTGCGGTGTCTCAAAACTCTGTGGTTTGTCTAAAACTTTTAGAGTAGTCTTAACTTTACCTCCAGCAATGTCATTTCCCATTAAAATCGTTATACCTTCGATCGGCAGTTCGTCGCACACTGCTATGGGAAAACGACCTGTGACGAGAGGAGACCAGATGTAAACAGTGTGTACTGGTCGCGGAGCATAACCCATCTCGACTCCTCTGAGAATTGCACTAAAACCACAAGCAGACTTGTTTGAGAAAGGCAAAGCTTGTGCAAGCACTACTGATTGTGGAAAAGCAGTATCTCTTAACACAGTCACTTTACATTCATCCTTTGTTTCACCCGTTAGCGATACGCTAGCATCAAATACAAACGGCTTAAAACCTTCATCAATGGACGGAGCTAGTGGGCGTGTGTTCACACAGTCAACTTCTGCTTTAATTATTCCCACTCCTTTAGGTGGAGTAGATCGTGTAATCAGATCTCTTTTTTTCAAAATCTGGCAATTTGCAATTACATGCCCTACTTTGTGGCAGTAAAAACATTCTCGTTCCTCTTTCTTTGGTGAGGAACGAAATGGCATATGGTTCCGTGGAGGGGCTGGGTCACAACGTGGCTGCTCCACTGAAACAAAAGCCGATTTTTGCGTTAACACATACTCATCAGCTAAGCTTGCCGCTGCAGAAATAGTAGTCACTTTCTTTTCGTTCAAGTACACTACAATGCGGTCCGGTAAACATCTTTTAAAGTCCTCTAAAAGAATTAATTCTCGTAAAGCACTGTAATCTGTGACTTTACAAGTTGGACACCACTTATCAAACATCGCTGCTTTTTCTCGGACAAACTCAAGGTGTGTTTGTACAGAACTTTTTCGGTGATTCCAAAATTTTTGTGTCTAGCCTCAGGCACGAGCTCATAAGTCTTTAAAATTGCTGATTTCACAGTCTCATAGTCTAAACTTTCTTCTACTGGTAACAAAGCAATGGCAGGTTGAGCTAAACTTTCTTCTACTGGTAACAAAGCAATGGCAGGTTGAGCCTTACCATGGACTTTGCATTAAAGCAGGAGAGTCCATAGTTCAGGTGGCCAGTGTAATGCCGTAGCGATTCTCTCGAATACACTAAAATAAGAATCAACCTCGCTCTCTCGAAAAGTAGGAACAAAGAAACATTTTTACAAATATCGAAAACTGATTTAGGTATTGGGGAAGCAACAGTGTAGGGGGATGCCATTACCTATTTTCGAGTTGTTCAGTTACCACCAGCACTCCCCTTTCCATCAAGCTACCAATTACCCTTTCTTTAAGTTCCTTTTTCAACAAATTTTTGGATATCTCCAAACTGAAATGGGACACGAGAGCAAGTAGGTCATGCTTCCTACAACTATCAATTTGAGCCAAAGTTGGCTGTTCCAAAAAGTTTTCCAAACAGAACTTTTCTTTGTCTGTCATAGTGGGACTCAATTTTTCAATTAACCAAATAGCACTCCACACTGTTCCCTCAGTTGACACACACCAATTTGTCTCGGTTTTCCACAGTCTCCCAATATTTTTAGCTATAAAATAATCCCGGACGAGCCCCCACATGTTATGATCTGGGCCGATGTTAAGATGACCGTAACGTTATTAGGAGAGATGTGGAGGAACCCAAACAAAAGGGAAACGAGGGTATAGTAAAATGAAGGAAGTTTAATGACTACAGTGGATAAACAAGCATCACAAAGAGAGGTACTGGGTGTTGTGAATAAACGACAGAACAAAAGGGGCACATCACCCAGTAACTTACAACATATAATATATAACAAACAAAAGACTAAACAACAAAAGTACTACACAAACAAAATCTAACCAGTAACTCGTACTAGGTTTACAATAATGTTTTCGCTCAACAGCTTTCTAACAATGATTACTAAAGCAAAAGGTTTCTAAACCACAAACTAGTTGCAAACACAATTGCTTCTAACCTTACACCAGGACATTAACCAACCGCATGGCAGACTGAACTGAAGGTTCAGGCGCCCCGACTGGAGAATCACAGCGGTATTTGAAGTCATCCGGGTTGTTTGCAGGAAGTTGATTGGCTGGGACCACGGCCGACGCACCAATCAACAGCATGGCCTGGAACAAGGAAGTGGGCGGAGCCATCTTTGTAGGCCAATCCTCTTCTGGCAATCAACCAAATAGCCAACAACATTTTGTCAGCGCTTCAGATCACTCAAAAGATACGCAGTCTCAAACTTTGTTTGTGATATTGGGATTTAGCCACTCATTTTAGTCAGTAGTGTGCTGCGTCTCAAGTACAAACCTCAGAGGATTTTGAACGGTTTAAAAATACTCTGTGATGGAGCAACAGCAGACTGTTTCCTGAATTAATGAGGGGATTGATCCAAGCTATGCTGCGTTTGTAGCTGAGGGCTATGTCTTGCAGTAGTCTGGTCAAAGAGCAGAGAGACTACCCGTCCCTTCAGGCTCTGTCCAGCCAAGGTCTACCGGATGATGAGGTGGAGAGTGCCGCCTGTGGTTATTTTCTCCAAGTAGGCCTGTTGGTGAGAAAGTGGGCTCCCGGGAGACTGTTTTGTGGAGGATGAAATTGTGCAAATTGTTCTGTCCTCTGCGTTAAGACTAGGGGTGATCCGAGTATCCGGCTGAAACGAGTATCCGGTACGGATAAAGCACTTTTGCCGAGTACAAGTATTTTACGAGTAATATGAGTCAATATCCGTGCCTGGATTGAATACAACTCCTCAACTGGCCGTGCAGCGTTCTGTGATAATCACAGCGCCCCCCCCCCCCGCCTACAAACACGCTCGGATCAATCTCACACACACACACACAACATGGAGAAATGCGCTCCCTCAGCCTCTCTCTCTCTCGCTGTCTCTCGCTCTCTCTATCTCTCTCTCTGTCTCTCTCTCTCTCGCTCCCGCTCCGTCAGGCAGTCAATCGTGTCTGCGCATCTGTTCCGTTAACGTTTAGGGTTTCTTCAGCTTCAGGTTTGTTTTTAGCTTCGGGTTATAGTACTTACATAGTAACCAGTAGGTTTCTGGTGAACGTGGGTTTCAGACATGCTGCTAAATGCAACGCCCGTTGCGTCTCTGCCATCTGAGATTATTTTTTTTTTACTGTCAGCTGCCCCCCGCCCCCTCTCTCTCTGTGTCTCTCTCTTACTCACACACACACACATATACCTGGTGTGGAAATAAAAAAAATAAAAAGTTAAAAAAAAGAAAGTTATATTGAGTATAAAAACTCTTTTTCATTACATTTTACTTCATAATTGCAACGGCATGTGTTGTATTCATTGTTGCAAAACGTTCTGTATATAGTTTGTTTGTTACCATGACAACACCATTGATCTGAAGCTTGATGCTGTCATGTAAATAGTTTTCAAATCAGCAATAAATATAACAATTTTTGATCAACTCATATCAATTGCATGCTTAAATAACATAGTCTACCGGTTAAAGCCCCGCACATTTCAAGAGAGCCCAACCCAATTCCGGGTAAAATCTGATCACTTCCGGTTTAGGCCCCGCCCAGTCCGAGTACGGATCCGGATACAGATAATTCATGTGGTAAACAGATACAGATACAGATAATGCTGTACTCGCTCATCCCTAGTTAAGACGTACTGTACTTGATGTATTCCTTGTTCTGGTTTTCGGCTGTTGGGGAGGGGTTCTTTTTTGTAGGTTTAAGGAATGTCTTTGAGTCTCCCTGAGGAAAGCTCTTTTATAAACCCTTTGCCTTAGGGTTTCATTAGCGTTTGTGTCACCTTGTCTCTGTCTGTTGGGTTTCTACATATTCTATGGAACCTGAGTAGTTGGGATTTTAGTATCCCTTTGAAGACGTGTGTTGGGTAGAAGCTTTTACTGTGTAACAGGGCATGTGTGTCTGTGGGCTTGAAGTACACCTTGGTTTCAAGGATGCCCGTTTCTTTGAAATGTGGACGCTTAAACACTGTGGTGTCTAGAAAGTTGACTTCCTTTTCATGTAGTATCGGGTCAATTTCTATTGAGTTGTGGTGATTGTTGAGGATTTTGTGAAGTCCTCAAAATCTTTATCTGAATGGGTCCATATTCCCCAAATGTCGTCCAGGTACTTAAAGTAAATTTTTGGGAGTTTATCACATTTATGGAAGGCCGTCTCCTCCTATTCTGCCATGTAAATATGGGCATATGCAGGTGCAAATTGTTTGCCCATGGCCGTTCCCTTCGTTTGTGGGTAACATTTTCCATCAAACTCGAAATCGTTCCTTGTTAGGCTTAAGTGTAGTAAACGCAAGATCTCGTTGCCAGGTCTGTTAAGTGCAGGGTATTTTTTGAGCCATTTGTTTGATTTCCATGCCCTTGAGGATGTCAATGTTTGTGTATAGGCTTTTGACATCCATGGTGAAGAGTTGACAAGGTTCTTTTATGACCCTTTTTTTTTGGGACAAAATCCGTGGTGTCTTTAAGATAACTTGGGTGTTTGTTGGGTAACAGGGTCAGAAATGAACCCAAATATTTAGCTATGCCGTAGCTTTCACTGCCACAGTCTGAAACTAAGGGTCTTCCTGGTGGGATATTGTCTGTCCAAATATTTTTTTGATTTGGGTATTTTGGGTAGGATATAAAATAGTCTTGGTCTGTAGGGAGCCTGTCCCTTGAGGTAAGTGCATTGTTTTCTGTTCGGTAGTGTCTTTTTCTAAGGGTTTCCAGAATTAGGGATATTTGGTTTGCTCTCTTCTTTTATGGGTTCTTTTAGTGGTTTGTAATGTGCGGTCCATTATTACAATGACACTTCCTTTATCCGCTGGTTTAATGACTATGTTTGCGTTATCCCTTAGTTCCTGTAATACTTCTTCCTCATCTTGTAAGATTGGGTTTATTTTTTGTTAATTTGAGTTTGGCAATCAATTGTTGGTCTTTTTGTATGAGTTCTAAAAGGGATTGTGGTAGTTTGGAAGTTTCTGACCAATAGTGGAACACTATAGGGACAATACCTACCAAGTATGCAAAACACAGCAACTGACCAAGACCAGTCGGCCAAATCAAAGGTGGTCAGGTGCTAAGCCAAACATGACCCTCAGCCTTCTGTGGGTTAGGCTGAAGCTTCCCCGTACTTATGAGGTCCAACTCTGCCTGTTGTCTTGCCTGATCATGTGCTACGTCAGCCTCACGAAGATGAACATCTTGTCCTGCCTTCTCTAATTGCAACTGTAGCAAGAAGACCAGCCCCAAAACCAGCCAGAACAGGAGCCATGTTAGACACTTTACCTTCCCCATTAACAGACACCACAAGTAACTACCACGGGAACACTAGCAGTCTCCACTAAGACAGGCAAAGCATCCTGCGCCACTAATCTAATCTACGCCCTAATAGTCAGCCACTCTAAAGAGTGCTTCTTTTTTTGTAAGAATTAAGAAACTCTATACCTGGACACTCAAATTCTTCAATTGAAGCCATTTCTCCAAACAGAACCTTCTCTCAGCAACAAATAAAGGTAGGCAAGGACACCAGAAACAAGTTGTGTCCACCACCAGACAAGGAAGACAGGCTGCTTTAATTATGGAACCCCATTCCTCTGGCTAACTGCCTAACCAATACTACCCCTCTCACTCAGCCCTAGTCTTCATGCAGGCTAGCGGCGGGATAAATTAAGCACAAGCCCAGTAACCCAGTTAACTTCCAGCATGCTGACAATCACCTAGACAGCCATGGAGTGCACCCGAGAAGCTCCTGGAACCTCTCGTACCACCTTTTGCACAAAAATAACAAACTACGAGCGCCACCAGGAGCCGGCCGGGCACAGCCCGAAAAAGCTACGTGGCACCTCTCCCTCCAGCCCATGGGCCCACCACCTGTGGGAGGAACCAATGGGGTGGGTGCATTGCCGTAAGGGTGGCAGCGAAGGGGCTTCGACAGACCAGACCCGGGCGGCAGAGGCTGGCTCCGGGGACGTGGAATGTCACCTCTCTGTGGGGGAAGGAGACAGAACTTGTGCGGAAGGTTGAGCGCTACCAGTTAGATCTGGTGGGGCTCGCCTCTACGCACAGTCTCGGTTCTGGAACCATACTCCTGGATAGGGGTTGGACTCTGTTCTACTCTGGAGTTGCCCAGGGTGTGAGGCGCTGGGCGGGTGTGGGGATACTCACAAGCCCCCGGCTGAGCGCCGCTACGTTGGAGTCCCAGTGGACGAGAGGGTCGCTCCCTACGCCTGCGGGTGATGGGGGGGAAAACTCTGACTGTTGTTTGTGCACATGCACCAAACAAGAGTTTGGAGTATTCAGCCTTCTTGGAGACCTTGAATGGAGTCCTGTATGGGGCTCCAGTAGGGGACTCCATAGTTCTGCTGGGGGACTTCAACGCACACGTGGGTGATGATGGAGATACTTGGAGAGGCGTGATTGGGAGGAACAGCCTCCCTGATCTAAATCAGAGTGGTTGTCTGTTGTTGGACTTCTGTGTCATGGACTGTCCATCACAAACACCATGTTCAAACATAGGGATGCTAATAAGTGTACGTGGTACCAGAGCACCCTAGGCCAAAGGTCAATGATCGATTTTATAATCGTTTCATCTGATCTGAGGCCGTATGTTTTGGACACTCGGGTGAAGAGAGGGGCAGAGCTGTCAACTGATAACAATCTGGTGGTGAGTTGGGTCAGGGGGTGGGGGAAGACTCTGGACAGACCTGGTAAGCCCAAACGGGTAGTGCGGGTAAATTGGGAACGTCTGGAGAAGGCCCCTGTTCGACGGACTTTCAACTCCCAGGTAGAAATTTTATATTTAATCCTTTGACAGCATGGAAAAGACAACCAAAATTCAGGACTGTGCCATATTTAATATTTGATACACTGATTGTGCAATTTCATTCTTTTCTTTCATCCATCCATTCACTCAAACCTACATACGGTATGCGTACACCTTAATGTCCAAGTCTTGTTGTTGCAAATGTGCATTATTTACTAGGAAACAAAAAGGCAGGGCAACTCCATTCATCGGAAATGATTTTGGCAAATTGCAAAGCCCTGTATGAGGATCAAATTAAGAGGGAGGAGTGAAATTTAATGAGGCTAATTCCAGAATCACCACACGGATTGCAACTTTGGAGTGTATGGAGAGACTTCACCTACTCGCGGATCCGATGGGGTGCACCGCTGGCCATCACTAAGGGCAACTGGTGCATCTGGACGGGGCATAGACGCTTCAGGTGGTGCTGCCGGGACCACAGCTTCCCACGTTCCACAATGTCATTGTCCATCAGAGCAAATGTGTAGACCCCGATGACCCCACAGTCCACACGCCATTTGTTTATTTGTTTATTTCAAAGGATCCCCATTAGCTGACGCCAAGACGACAGCTAATCTTCCTGGGGTCCAAACAATACATACAAAAGACAATAAATACAACCAAAATTACTCACAAACATATATATAAATTCACAAACAAAACTGACAATGCAAAAAGTATTAACACACTAAATATAATAAAGAATAATATAGCACATGATACAACCTCACTCAACAAATCCAGACAATATTGATGCCATTGATTGGCACAAAGGAGAAGCTCGGGCAGTAGCATGGAAACACAGCTGAGCTCCTTCAGTCTTACCTGGCGCCAAACCAAATGACGCCAAATCTTTTCCTGCCACTAATACCCACAGTTGCCACAATTTACAGCGTAGCCTCATAAAAAAAGAAGTATCATGATCATCAATACTGGTTTTATGAACAATACAGTGCTTTTCTGGCTGCACCCCGATCCAGTCCCTAACGGCTCTGCTCACCCGGACCTGAGAGCCCGGTCTGCTCCAGACCAACTGGAGCACCTAGTCTACGTCTGGGAGCAATTCTGACTTAGAGGCGTTTGGTCAGAATCCCACAGATGGAAGCTTCAGGACAAAAAAAAACTAGCCTGTCTCAAATAATAAATTCATTCATTCACTATCGGTCCAAAGTATGGCGGGACCCTTACACATTTTCATACCATTCCATTCCTGAAAGAATACCAGCTGATCCGAGTGGGGGGCTATGTAATGCAGTATCTACAGGTGCTGTCATATAATTAGAATATCATGAAAAGTTGATTTATGTCAGTAATTCCATTCAAAAAGGGAAAGTTACATATTATATTCATTCATCACACACACTGATATATTTCAAATGTCTTTTTATTGTAAAATTTAATTGTAAAAGACTGAAATTATAATTTCCCCACTGGGGATCTATAAACAGTATAAATTAAATTAATTGTGATGATCATAACTGACAACTAATGAAAATCCCAAATTCCGTATCTCCGAAAATTTGAATATTACTTAAGACCAATACAAAAAAAGGATTTTTAGAAATGTTGGCCAGTTAAGAACATTCAAAGTATGAGCATGTACAGACCTCAGTACTTAGTTGGGCTCCTTTTGCCTGAAGTCCTGCAGCAATGTGGCATGGCGCCGGGGCCTCGGCTGACGCCTAGCAGCTGACTTAGTACTGGTGGGGATCAAGGGAATCCGAGGGTTTAATTAAAACAAAGCATCGCGATGGCCCATGACGGGTGTTGACGCAATTTGATTTCTGCCCAGTGCTCTTAATGTCAAAGTGAAGAAATTCAATGAAGCACAGGTAAACGGCGGGAGTAACTATGACTCTCTTAAGCAGTCTTGGGGAAAGGAATATTCCCACCATCACTAACTACTATCTAATAAACCATAGCCAAGGAGATGGCTCGGCTGCAAATGGCTGCTTTGATGCAACTATTATCCTGCTGATTCTAATGACATTCTTGAAGGATATACCATGCTTGTCTTGATGACTGATAAAGTAATAAGGAGCATTAAATTAGGGGGGAGTTGTTCATGCCTAGGCCTTCTGATTTCAAATACCTGTTGTGATGGCAAAATTACATAGACAATGATTTCAAACATAGGCAATGACTGTTTATCTGTGTTTATTAGGGGTCCAAGCCCAAGGATGCGTGCACCGCAGTAATCGCAAGGCGATACGCGGTTCACACAGCAGGGCTGTGGAACCCTACCAACGTTACGTACGTACGTTACGTTTTTGCTAGGATTATCCATTATCCATTATCCATTATTTTTCTTCTCCGCATAAATCTGGTGCTGCAGCCTAAACCGTACATGGTGGCGACGCGCAATTTTCAGGACTGGTCCGAAAGTCCGCAAAGACCTCAGGCGCAAAATTACCCCACTTCCGACACTAGGTGGCGCTATACCAGAAAAAAACGCGTTTTGCCCTATAACTCCCAAACCGTACATCCGATATTAAAAAACCTTACATCCACGCGTTCCCTGGATCTAACTGGAACTTGTGATATAGGCCACGCCCACTTTCACTGCTCAGACTTTTATGCGTGAAAAATCGCAATTTATTGAAAACCAACTTTTTCGAACTCCTCCTAGACTGTTCAATGGATCTGCACAAAACTCGGCACATAGCATCTCCGGACTGGCTTGACAAAAGTTTGCATAAAGATTTTTTATAGAATAAAAATTGCGCATATTACGGGCAACCAAATTTGTGTAGCTAACTCTGAAAAAATTGACTTTGCCATATCTTGGCCAAAATAAATGCTATCAAAACCAAACTTTAGAATGTTCCTTGCAATGACCCTCTGAGGCTCTGAAACAAATTTGACGAACATTGGCCACTAGGGGGCGCTATAAATACAACAACTTTATATCTCATGAACCGCTCATCCGAATTTTACAACATTTGACGGATACCATTTAGGCCCACTCCTGAGGTGGTCCTTACAGTGGGGTACTGATTGGTTCAAGTGGCGTGTACCAAATATTACACACGTTGACCAGCAGGTGGCGCTACAATGAAGACAGATCTGCACGAAACCTGGTGTGTAGCATCTCCAGATGGCCACGACAACATGTTGTATGAAGAATTTTGCAACGTAATTGTGTGCACATTTCATGACCAAGCAAAGCTTCTGTTGTTCGCTTTGGGTTCCGCTTTCGAGCTCTCCCCGTGTCGCTGGGGACGACAGGCGAGGGGAGGCTTGGACCCCGTTGAAACTGCGTGCAGTTCTAGTTCATTTCTTACTCATTCGTAAAAGTAAATCTTTCTTTTAACTTACACCTCCACAATATGCCTCTAAACATGTGTCCCCTACTTCACACTTGTCCCATAAACAATGTGCCTGCCCCCTACAGATATCTCCTGTTTGGGGCCCTCTGTCTCTAGGGACAGTTAAAAAGTGTGACTCTGTTTATCACCGGAATAAACCAATGGCAAACAGAGGCAGGCGCCCGGGAGATAGGCAAAGGTCAGGTTGCCCAAACTCTAGGTCAGAAACGGAACTAATCTATGGAAAAGATAAATCTCTGCACTCCTAAGGTAGAATGACAGCGACAGCCATCTGTTGACGCGTTAACCAGATGTACAGGGACAGCAACTGGCACCAGTGAGTCTGATCCTAAACAAAACACTTCATCTTATTCTTCAGAGTGTTTTTCCAAACATGATAGGGTTTTCTGTTGGGGCAGGAGAGGATATAAGGAGTTGTCTGGTGTTACGCGGGCACCAGAATTGTGGTGTCACCTTGTTACCCTGTTGCATTGTGAACTGCTATTCTCGTCATTTTTGTTTGGTGGTTCTCTCGAGAAAATAATTAAACTCTTCCACCGAATATCTAAACTTTTAATCCAGTCTGCAGCCTGTCTTTATTTTGTTTCAACAAGTTCTCTTCTTCAACACAAATTCCTCCCTCGCTGAACAGAAACTTTCACCACACTGTGAATGTCGGTGTGGCGTAACCGCTTAGAGGTATCCATGGAATCTTCTGCTAAGAGGGGATATACCTCTTACGACCTGGTTTCCGGGAAGCCTGCGAAGATGCCCAGAATCCCCTCTAGCACAGGTGGTCCCTCCAGAGCAGTTAGACTTAGGATCCTTCTCTCAGGCAGGTGTACAGGGAACCAGAGTCCAGGTCGATCACCTATTGCCCCCAGGGGACGCTTGATGGCTAGAAGAACACAGTTTCAAAGAAGGATCTTGCCCAACAATATTAGACTCATGCATTGGAATAAACATGTTTTGGAGAGGTTGAAAAGCTCAAGCGTTTTCCCAAATACTTCAAAGTGGAACTCAAGTTACCCTGGAATGAGCAAGCTTGCCCAGCTTGCCCTGAACTGCTGTCCTCTGCTTCCAGTCCTGAGTGTCTGGTTGAACCCTGGGGTGGCATCGCTAAGTTTGTTGAAACGCTTAAGGGTCGTCCAGCTACCTTAGGGAGCGCCCTCAACTTGGGCTTTGATTCAGTTACCTGCTCCTATCCGGACCTATGTACCTATGTTAAGAAACTTTTGAAAGACCTTTGTTCTTGCAACTTGAATCGCCTGACACCCAGGCGAGTGCATCATATAATGGTACGAGGATAGAGCAATAAAGCTATGTTCCATAAAGCACAATGGCTATATAAATGTCGTAGGTTTGATTGTGCTAAGCTTATCTTCAAAGGAACATTATCTATTCAGTGTGAAGTTGATGCCTCTGAGTTGCTGTCCAGATTTGCCGGTACATGGGAATCTGAATCCAGCTTTACTTCATTAGCTGGATTTGATCATTTCCTTCCCGCGGAACAGGATGGGTTGGACGGCCCCATATCGGCCCCTGATGTACTGGCAGTTGTGCGAAAGATGAAGTCGGGGTCAGCCCCCGGTCCTGATGGTGTTACTAAGAGCACTTTGCCTCTCCAGGAAGATAGCGATTAAGAATGTTGTCAAGCAGGGTGATCTCCACTACTCTTTAACTTGGCCATTGACCCCCTGCTGAATCGCATAGAGGATAGAAGGCAGGGCTTTTTGGTGGGTGATTCTATGCTCATGTCCCTCGATTTTGCTGATGACCTGCTGCTGCTTAGCGACTCTTGGCCCAGTATGTCAGAGAACATTGAGGTCTTGGAGGAGTTTTGCCGTTGTTCTGGTTTGTTTATTAACGTCCAGAAGTGCCACGGCTTGATGTTAAGCTTTGATAAAAGGAGGCTGGCAATTAATGACTGCCCTCCATGGCGGCTGAATGGTAATGATCTAGCCCTCCTTGGTCCCAGGAACACCGAGGCCTACTTGGGTCTACAGATTAGCCCACTGAAAGGGGTCTGCTTGCCCCCTGTGAGAGATGATCTTGTTGTCCTCCTCAAAAACCTGTCCGCAGCCCCCCTGAAACCGGTCCAGAAGCTGGTTATGCTTAAGTTCAGGTACACAGGTTTACCTGGTGCGCAAGGTTTCTGGAGGGTTGGGGTGAGGGGTGTGGGAGGCTGGGTGGCCTGGAGAGTTAAGGTTAGGGTGGATGGCACTTAGTTGGGGTTAGGAAGGAGGGTTGTGGGGCCTGTAGGTCATCAGCCAGACTTAGAGCCACTAAACTAAATCCACCCTCAGTGCATTTATCTGGGGCAAAGAGGTGAGGCCTTTAACTCTGGAGGTCATGGACCAGCCTCAGTTACACATCCTGGGCGTGGGAGGAAGTGTGAGGGTGCTGGAGCATGTTTATCCCGCCTTAGTGCAAGTTATTGGGGCTTAGAGTGGATGTCTTCAACCCTGGAGGTCGTCTGACAAACTTAGAGCCACTCACTGGAGCTTGGGAGGGAGCGTGAGGGTGCTGGAGGGTGTTAACCCAGCTTCAGTGCAAGTTATTTGGGCTTAGAGTGGAGACCTTTCATCCTGGAGGTCATGGCCCAGCAACAGAGCCTCTTACTGGGCCTTAAGAGGGAGTGTGAGGGTGCTGGAGCCTGTTAACCCAGCTTCAGTGCTTCTTTTTGTGGCTTAGAGGGGAGGCCTGTAGCCCTGGAGGCCGTTGCCCAGCCCCAGTTACACTTAGTCGGCCTAGGGAGGGAGCATGGTGGTTCGTAAGTCTTACGGTGACGGTCTTGCGGGGGATGTAGGGGTGTCTTCGTGGGGCGTCGAGCGACGTCGACAGAATCTCCTCCTCCGCAGCGGGGTACCCGAGCGCTAACCAGAGACCGTGAGCCTCTGCCCGCAGTCCCCTCTGTCCGGCCCGGCGACCTCAGTTCAGATGAGATAACCGGCTGAATTTAAGCATATTACTAAGCAGAGGAAAAGAAACTAACCAGGATTTCCTTAGCAGTGGCGAGCGAAGAGCCCAGCGCCGAATCCCCGTCCGACGGGCGGATTGGGGAATTGTGGCGTATGGAAGACCGCTTGCCCAGTGTCGCTGGGGGGCCTGAGTCCTTCTGATCGAGGCACAGCCCATGGACAGTGTGAGGCCGGTAACGGCTCACGTCGCGCCAGGGTCCGGTCTAAGGCCTCCGGTAGGCGCCCTCTGGCTAAAAGGACTCTATTCAAGAGACAGATATTACCCGCCAATATTAGATTCATGCACTGGGACAAGCGGGCTCTTGATGATTTGAAAACTTATAAGGGTAGAAATTAAGATGCCCTGAAATGAACAAAAATGAGCGGCATACTCTATACTGCTTACTTTGGCAGCAGCCGTGGCCTTACACTTTTTAAAGTACATCACACAGTGCGGCACCTGACCTTTGGTTGTGCCAGCTCCGAAAGATCGTTTTGCCTATTGTGGTCCTCGGCAACCCATATTCCTAAATGCAAGCCTAGAGCGGTGGTAAGGGTGGTGGCCCTTTTTTGCTTGCAAATATTGCTCTAGACCAGTGGTTCTCAACCGGTGGGGCGCAGACTCTCTCCCGGGGGGGCGCGAGTAGACTACAGGATGGGAGGGGAAAAAAACTGTGCTCAACCACGGGAGCTGCCGTGAGCCCCTCTCCCGTCCAAAAGCACTCACAGTCAGCAGTAGCCTGGCGCAGCAGGCACAGCCTGCAGTCAGAGCAGAGAGAAGACACACACACACCCCTCCGCGTACAGGCTAGGCCCTAGGGTGACCAGACGTTCCCGGTTTCCGGGGACAGTCCCCAATTTTGGCGACCTGTTCCCGGCTGGATCTGTCCCCGGAAATGTCCCCGGTTTTCACTGTGACTGACAGACCCGAAATTGGAATGAAAGAAAGAAAATACTGACAAAACGTAGCCGATGGTCGCACACCCTACGCCCGCAGGCTGAAGACCACCAGCGCCAGCGGTGCTCAGAGATGTTTTAGAAGCCGTGTGTTACGATGCTAAAATCACAGATTATTTACATAGAGTCTGCTGGGTGTAGTGAACGCAATTTCGCGGATTTTTAAGTTTTAAAAAGGATCTTAATCTTCAACAGAAAGGTCCTTAGAAATCCTTTCCATAATGTTGTCAGACACTTAGAATATTAATCTGAGTCTGTCAGCAGCAAAACGAGCACTTTTATGAACGTAAATACAAGCTGGACAATTATCCTATTAACTCACGCTGCAGCTTGTTTCTCTGCTAGCGATTGCAGCGATCTCGTTTAATACTGGATCAATGTCAAAGGAAAATATGTCCTCAATAGTTTTCATTGTATCTGATTCTCAAGGAGCTGTTGCAGAAACAAGCGTTGAGCAATAAAGCAAAAGCTGTCAGTAGTTCAGTAAACATTACAACATGAAATATTTTTTTTTTTTTTTTTTTTTTAATTAATTTTTTATTTGGAAAGGCAAAATTACAATTATTTTGTACAATCCAGCTTC
>NC_048408.1:549692-572435 GCF_013103735.1 Etheostoma cragini
CTCTGTCTTATCCACTGACTTAGCGGCTCTATGAAAAGGGCGAAGAGGAGCGGTGAAACACAGCAGCCCTGCCTCGTAGCCCTTTCTAAAGTAAAAGAGTCAGATAGGTCTTCGTTAATTTTTATCCTAGCAGATGGTTTATTGTATAAAGCAGCAATTACATCTATTATGGTCTGGTGGAACCCAAACTTGGACATAACTTTGTAGAGAAAGGACCATCTGACCGAGTCAAAGGCCTTCTCCGCATCCAGACTCAGTACAAGAGTCTCTATTTTTTGTTGAGCTACATGATTTAAAATATGCAAAGTTTTTCTGATGTTATCCTGCGTCTGTCTCTGTCTGATGAAGCCTGTTTGGTCCTTATGGATTATCACTGGCATGATGTTTTCCAATCTCTGCGCGATTATGGCAGTAAATAATTTATAATCAATATTTAGCACACTTATCGGGCGGTAGTTTCCGCATTCCAGTTTATCCTTTCCGTCCTTAGGGATTAGCGAAATAGTTGCGTCTCTCCATGAGGGAGGGATTATTTTCTCTTCCAGTACATTGTTGAAAACTCTTACTAAAACAGGGACTAACTGATCTTGCATATCTCTGTACCACTCGGCAGCAAACCCATCCATTCCTGGAGATTTCCCTCCTTTCAACTTTCTAATCACTGATCTTAATTCTGCTTCAGTTATCTCCGATATTAGTTGTTCATTTTGCTCACCTGTAATGTTGGGCAGATAGAGTTGGGAAAGGAAAGTGTCTATTTGCTGTTCATTATTCAATTTGGGCTGGGAGTATAGAGTTTGGAAAAAATCTCCAAAGCATTTCTGAATCTTTTCTAGGTTTGTTTCAACCCTTTTTGTATATATATTCTTTATTTTGTGAATAGTCCTATCAGCTTGTTGTTTTCGTAATTTAAATGCTAGGAGCTTCAGAGATTTTCCCCCTGCTTCATAATATTTCTGTTTAGTAAAAATAAGTTTCTTTTGTATTTCTTGTATGTTTAAATCATTCAGTTCTTTTTTCACTATCTCAATTTTAGCTCTTGTTGCCCTCCTGAACGTTTTGGAGTGCTCTTCCTGCAGTTTTTTCAGCTCAACTTCCAATTGAGTTTGTTTTTGTTGTCTAATTTTCTTTTCGTAGGAGGAAAAGGCTATTATTCTCCCCCTGACTACCGCCTTTAAAGCATCCCAAAGTATCGCCGGACCCACCTCTTTATTATCATTCTCCTCCAAATATTGTTTGATTTCAGTTTTCATATTCTCCTTAAAAATTTTACTATTTAATAAGTTTGTATTCAGCCTCCAGAGCGTGGATCTGCTTTTTTCAGCCAGTTGAAGGGAGATATAGATTGGGCTGTGGTCTGAAATTGGACTAGATTTGATCTCCTAACTTTTTAATCTATGCACATCTTTTTTAAACATGAAGAAATAATCTATTCTGGAGTACACATTGTGACAACATTATGAAATATTGAGACTTTCTATCTTGAAATATTAGGACTATTAGGACTTTCTATTTTGAAATATTAAGACTTTCTATCTTGAAATATTAGGACTATTAGGACTTTCTATTTTGAAATATTAAGACTTTCTATCTTGAAATATTAAGACTTTCTATTTTGAAATATTAAGACTTCCTATCTTGAAATATTAGGACTATTAGGACTTTCTATTTTGAAATATTAAGACTTTCTATCTTGAAATATTAGGACTTTTTATCTTGAAGTATTAGGATTTCTTTCTTGAAATATTAGGACTTTCTATCTTGAAACATTCCCCTCTGAGGTGTAGTGGAGTGGAGTAGGAAGTAGCAGCAGGGGTGGGTCTAGGATCAGACCTTGGGGGGGGGGGGGGGCTCAGCCCCTAATGAGAACAGCTCTAGGTCTTGTATCTCCCCTTTTTAAGTTTTACAAAAGTAAAAACATTACTTATTTTGGAGGTTAATACGCTTCTGGGCTGACAATGTCCCCGGATTTTCAGCGTCTGAGCACCTGTCAGCAATGAGAAAACAATTTGCAACGTAGGTTACTTTAAAGAGGATTATCGATCTTTTGCGTGGGTTCGAGATCCGTTTGTGTGCACAGCAAACGAGCTACCAACTGATATGCAGGAACAGCTTATTGAGCTGAAGAGTGACAGTCGACTGAAGGAACTCTTTAGCTCCTGCCCTCTTTCGTCATTCTGGGCATCATTGATGCAGGAATACGCTGAACTCTGTGACGTCGCCTTGAAGATTCTCCTTCCTTTCGCGTCAACATATTTGTGTGAGGCAGGATTCTCAAAAATGACTGCACTCAAAACTAAATATCGTAATTGTGCACAAATCGAGGATGATTTGAGGCTATGGGTGTTTCCCAATGTCAAGGAAGGATCCTTGAAAGCCTGAATTTGGAGGATGCCACGTCATCAACGTCATCAACGTCCGCCAAAGGACCGTTCCAATGTCGAGCAATCCTCCGAATTCCTCCAAGGACTGAGTCCTTCATTCAGAAACTTTCCCATAGACAGAGAAGGATGCATCTGTGTATCATTTGCGGTCCCAAATCACCCACAATCCTATGCGCGGGCCTTTGCCGTCTCGTTAAAAAAAATATTAGCGGACCTCAGCGGGAGTTCGAGCGGCATCGCTGACGGTGAAATAATAGTTTAAATGTAAGTATCTTTAGTTAAGCTACTGCAGGACCGTCACATGCCAGTGGTTGGTATTCCACTGCCAGGCCCAAACGTTGTGCCGAGCCCTTCTGCCAGCCAAACCCCCCGCCACTGAGACAGGCGAGAATGAGTCGTCTGATCACACCTCTGTCAGCAGTGGCGAGACCTTTCAATAGTGAGAGTTTAATGTCACAACTTTCCTGATGAAATCTGTTGCAATGGTCTTTCAAATGAATGATAGACATTTTTTTTTATTGCAGCGTACGAGAAACCACACTGGAGTCAACCAAGGCAGCCATGAAAGAGAAGGGCCTTCATCACACACTAACGGGACCATGTTGAGGAACTTCCTAAAACATCTAAGAGATGACCTCCAGATTGAAAATTCCTCACAGGAGGTGAGGACAAACATTAAACATTGTGCAAATACATATATTTTAACAAAATAGACCTGATCCTAAGGTGATAACATGCCTTCTTGTCTTTTCAGGTAGATAATGTGGCTCGCTACCTTTTCTACTTTAACCGCCGTGAACCAACCCTGGATTTGGTCAAGGACAGGCCGAACTCCAGGAGTACATTCAACAACCCACAGAGGCACAGTTATCCAAGCAGACCCAGCTGAACTATTTAAAAAATGTATAAAAAGGTTAGCAGCATTTCCTTCTGGGTATTTGATTAACTGTTATTAACACTTGAGTTGGAGTGTATTTGTAACTACATGTAAATGCTTAAATACTCGTGCTAATTCCCACAGATTCCTGACATACCACACATCAACAACCAACATGGTCCACGACAACCCAACCTTGCACAATCTCTGCAAAAGCAAGTTGTCAACAAGAGGTTAGTTCAATTGTTTAACTGGATTACATCGCAGATCTGTAACCAGTGGGTCAATTAAGGTTATTAATTACTTGTTTGTCTTTATGTCGTAGGTATGACACTCTGACGGCTTCTAAGATTACACCAAAAGACTGCTTAGCCATGCTAACAGCCGCCAAACCGGATTTGTTGAATATCATGGGAAAACTGCTTGATGACAAATCTCACTTTAGAGATGACAGACGCTGCTCTTGTCCTCTACTGCGTAGTGGCTGTTGTGATCCCAAGACACCTACAGCGACCGGGGGTAGAGAACATGACTGTAAGTATTATTTAACGTCACTGTTATAGATTGACAGGTTTGCCTTGTTATAATATTAGGCTTACTAATTTTTATAGTAAGCCGAGTTTTTATAGATAATGACTCAGTTTCTCCAAACAATGACTTAACTCAAATGGCAAAGTAAGGGATCAATTAATGAATAAGGACAATTGGGAAGACTTTGGCCATTTGAGTTAAGTCATTATTTAGAGAAAGGCTTAGTTTCTCAATTGACTCAGTTTCTCTAATGACTTCCTTTGGTTTGGAGTTGCAATGAAACGGTCTGAGAATTTCTGGGTCACTGAAAAGGGACCACAGAACTTCCAGAACCTGATCACAGGACTAAATTCTCAGCGCTTTCCCTAACGATCATATAGCATTTTCATTTTATTCTGAGCTTCTTGCTAATTAACTTTTCTCCAATTAATTTGCACGGTACAACCGCTGTCAGAACCATAATCTATTAAAATGGTCAGAGCCTCCCCTGCCTTCCAGTCATCATGTAGTAAAGGCGGATTTCATTACTGTGCAATATTTAAGATGTAATCCTTTTGACTGAATTGAACGGACTGTGCAATATTTAATATTTGATACACTGATTGTGCAATTTCATTCTTTTCTTTCATTCATCCATTCACTCAAACATAGATACTGTATGCATACACCTTAATGTCCCAAATGAATGAGTTATGAACCTGTGCTGTTTAACAGTGTTTTATAGTAATTAATATGTGCATTACCAGTTTGCAGCTCAAAAAGTAACACAAAACAAGACTTGATAAGAGTCTCTTATCAAGTCTTGTTGTTGTAAATTTGCATTATTTACCAGCAACAAAATGGCATTCATCGGAAATGATTGTGGCAAATTGCGAAGTCCTGTATGAGGGTCAAATTAAGAGGGAAGAGTGGAATTTAACGAGGCTAATTCGAGAATCACCACACCAATTGCGACTTTGGAGTGTATGGAGAGACTTCACAGACTTGCGGATGCGATGGAGGGAACCGCTGGCCATCACCAAGGGCAACTTGGGGAAGTCCTGAATTTCTCTGACGACACAACCGTCATCGGCCTCTTCCGGGACGATCTTAGCTGCTGGCCTAAGCTGCTATCTGAGCGCTGGAGGCTGGGAGGGGCGGGGCTAAAGAAACCAGGGTGGAGGGGGGTGGAAGTTTATTTAAAGTGGGTTGTCAAAACTTCTCCTAACCTCGTTTAAAAAGCGGTATGCAACTAACCTCATGTATTTAAAAAAATTTTTTTATATATATATATAGTTTTTTATATAAATTAAAGCTTTTTGAAGACAAAAGTGCTTTACAGGTACAGTGAACAGAACATAGTCTACATCTAGGACGTTCCACTTCAGGGATTGCTCCGGGACGGGATGTCCTTCCTCTTCCTTTGTGCTGTGATTAAACAAAGTTAACACAGCAGTTGATATGAATTCAACCAGTTCAAAATATAGCATATCTACTGTGGCATTATAGAGAAACCCCAGTTCAAACCGAATCAACATTTTGACAACTCAGTTGCTAAAGTTCCTGACTTTGCACTGGTCCCAAACTGCACAATATGGTGTCCGTTGAGTTTGAATGCTGATTAATATACTACAGCTTGGCACATTCCTAAGGTGGCCCAATATGTCCATATATATGGTGGAAATATGGAGATATTACAGACATAGAGGCACTGCTTGGGAGGTGGGGGAGCATGTTAACCCAGGTTTACTAACTCAGGCTACTTGAGGGGGATTAGAGTTGAGGCCGAGGCCACTGCAAGTATAGGTTGCTCAGCCAAAATCTGTCAGCTATGGCGTTTTTTCACTGCTGGTAAAAGCTTGACTCGCCTCGATTCACTTTGCGTCCGTTTTCAATTGCAGTTTGAGTAACGCCTCAGCGTGGCTGGTCACCATAGCTACGCAGCCGGAAACTTCCATGACATCATTTCCAACGCGACTCACAACAGCTACACACTTTCTTTTTTTTTTACTGTCTGTAACGCGACACACAATGGAGCACGTTGAATGTTTGTTGTTTTTGATTCTCGGCATGTGGCTACTTGCCACAGCCAGAAGAAATTTTTTGTTTCGAAAGAATTTAACGGCAGCAAAGAAAATCACTGCTGGAAAAAAAAGAAAAGTTTTGGAATTTCAGACAACATGTCTAATGTTCGCCGACACCAAAGGGTAAGTTAAGTCTCCTGGTAATGTTAGCTAACATTTGCATGTGTTCAGGGTCACAATCAGTATTTACTATACGATATATAAAGTACATAAACATTTTGAACACTTTACACATTTAAATATGTATGATGTGTACTGTTTGTGTTTCAGATCATTCACGCTTTGCAAATTTGCCGCCGCAGACCGTCTGTTTGGGCGTTCAATCGATCTGCCGAGTTGTGGGATGTTATTGTTCCTGGTTTCACACAAGCTCAGTGGGTTCAGAACTTCAGAATGAAGAAACATTTACCTACCTTTGCAACAAAATGCGTTCAGTGATGGAGAGACAGGACACAACCTTCCGCAAATGTGTGCCGCTAAAGAAGAGAGTGGCCGTGGCATTGTGGAAGCTTGTGACCGGCTCCGAATACGGAACTTTCTTTGGAGTAAGCGTCACAACTGTGTGTCGGTGTTCAAGAGTTTGTTGCTGCTGCAGAGATGTTGTTGGTGCCAGAACTGATTTGTTTCCCAGACCAGGAGAAGTTTGCAGAAATGGCTGCCTACACTGAGAGCAGATTGGGGATCCCACAATGTGTTTGTGCTATTGATGGATCACACATATGACTGTGATGTACAACTGGTGATATGTATGGTTCTGACCTGCTGTGCTTTGCAAAATCTTTGTGAGAGGCATGGAGAGGCCTACGACAATGACTGGGATGCATCTGGGCTGGCAAAGCCAGTGTTGACACTGCCACAGGATGCAGAGGAGGAAGGCAGGGATGTACGTGAGGGTTTGAAGCGCTTCTTAACTAAATAAAAACCTTTCTCCTATATATAGTCTTGTTTTGTTGACATGCAAGTCCTTAATATAGAACCACAATGAAAGAAACATACAATTACTCAAATTATTTAACAGATGTGCAAGAATGCAGAGAACAAATATTATGTACATATGGAAAAATGTGTCCAGATTAAAAGCAAATCCTTTTTAGTGCCAAATATATAACTTTGTGAATAGTGCAAATAGTGCAAAAGACAAAGGGTGGTAAGGTGCAGATTTTTAAAATAGCCTATACATACAAAAGAGAGGTAGCAGCAGTGTAATGATTTTAAATATTGCACAGTATGTGGGAAAAAGTGTGGGGGTGGGTTTATCCATAATGGGATACTATCTAGTCCAGGGGTGGAGGAACTGGGTCCCGCTGTCTGTGCATAGCCTGCACAAGCTGGCTCAAAGTCCAGAGGAAGGCCTGATTAAAGGCTGCAGTTGCTGCTATTTCTTCACTCCTCAAGGCTGCTTCCTGCTCTCTTGCCTGTGCTAGACTACCCGGAAATGGCGCTCCCGCTGCTCCTGATCGGACCCATGCATGTCCCTCAGGAGAGCCAGGTGCTCCTGCTCCCTAGGCTGTTTCTTCCTCCGGCCTAAATTAAACATTTTTTTTTATTATTAGTATTAATTTAAGCACAGTGAATAGACTCCCATACTAAAGACTAGAAGAGTTGACTTTTTCTGTCAATATCATGCTTAACCGGTTGCCTTTGCCCACAGAAAGTTAAATCAGCATGTCTGGGATATCTTCATGACATTCAGTTTTAAATGTGAGGTTACTGCGTTCTTTCACCCACACAAGTAAAAAACAACAACACAGGCCACAGTAGTTCTCCTAATACTGTGTCTACCGTGCATATTTATGCAAATAACTTGGGTGCTTTATGTGCCATATCCATTTGACTGCACAACATTACATTTTGCGTGCATAAAAATTCACGTTCCTCTCAGGTTTTCAATCATTATATACTAACCGGTAGCCGGAGTTGCAGGTGACAAAGGTGCTGCCCGTGCTGGATTCGCCGGCAATGACGCTTCACCTGCCCGTGCTGGAGTTGCCGGGGTCGACGCTTCTCCTGCCCGTGCTGGAGTTGCCGGTGCCCAAGAGTCATCGATGGGAGTCTCTGAATGCTCCCAAGATTGTCGAAAAGGAATCTTGAATAGAAAAATCAGTTGCCTGTTAACCCTCAGGTTGCACATGTGTAACTGCAGGCTGTATTATCACAAACGTTTTCGTCTCAAGCTCATTGGGAAATAACGTTAGCACTAGCAGCGAACTAGAGCTAGCAGTAATAGCATTAGCTTATTGTTATCTGCTCATGTTTTACACAAGTTTACGAGTAGCCTAAACTATCATGGTTGTTAGGTGAGCTTAACAATAGCTAACTAACTTCAACAACACTTTCAAGCAGTGTGCCTACAGACGTTAAAGTTTAAAAACACTTACCATCCTCTATCATGGACTCCAACAAAGTTGTAGCCGAGTCAAGTCCGCACTCCCTCCCATTGCTCGACGGTCTTTGTCCGTATATTGCGTCCATATGGTCAAACCACTTCCAATTTTTCCTTTTGGAACCACTACGGCCGTTGTGTTCCTTGATGGCACTGTAGTCGCTTTTTTGCTTTTTTAACTTCTCTCTGCACTGCTGGTAAGGGCGACTGTAACCATGTGAGGACATGAGTTCATCGACCTGTTTGTACACCTTCTCTTTACGTGTTGCCCCATCTAGCTCTCGCTGGATCCTCTCATCCGCAACCAGAGACAAAAACGTCTTCACTTCCTCGGTCGACCACGGCGTGGTTTTGTCGCTTTCCATGTTGAATTTTTAAAAGTACAAACAGTGTAGAGAGTAGATACTCTGTCTGGTGGTGGCTGGCTAGAATTATTTAAGAATGGCGCATTTGTTGCACACACAGTCCGCACTTTTGTTTGTTGATGACGCAGTGAGAAGTGACGATTCTCTCCGACCAACCAGCAGTCTGCAGGTTTCCACGTCACCTTTTGGGATCGCCTCAACTCGCTTGGAACCTCGACTGAGGTAGCACTAAAAAAAGTACCTGGTAGCAGGTCCCAGGGACTTTTTTTCGTTATGGAAAACCAAAAAAGGCAAGTAAATCTAGTTGAGTAGATACCACGCAGTGGAAAACCTCCACTAGAAGCCCCCCCCCGCAAAGTACAATTGCTGATGTCCTGAATAGGTTCTAATTAGTCAAAGGTCACATTGACTGGCCGAAGGAGAAATGGAGCAACATTCTGTGGACTGATGAGAGCTAAATACTTTTTGGGTCTAGGGGCCTCAGACAGTTTGTCTGATGACTTCCGACGTCTTCACAGTACACTGTGAGGATAGGAAAGCACGGGGGTGCAAACACTATGTTACTGGGAGGGGTCTATTTAGCGGGAATCATAGAACAGAATAAAACGGAAAGCCTTTATTGTTATTATACACAGGTGCAGTACCTGTGCAACGAGATTGAAGCAAAACCTTTACAGTGTCAATACAAAATATAAAAATATAAAATATAAAATGTAGGTAGTGCAGAAAAGGGGGGGGGGGATGTGGTGCACAGTCCTGAGAACAACTATATACATATATAAAGTAGTAAAAGATAAAGGGTTTGTATACACAAACCCTTGCATTAATAACCTTAATTGACCCACTGGTCACAGATCTGCGATTTAATCCAGTTAAACAATGTAACAAACCTCTTATTGGCAATTTGCTTGCTGACACTGTGGGAACAGCCTTTCTGCAAGGTACTGATGAAGTCCATGAAGCTTTTGCAGAGATTGTGCAAGGTTGGGTTGTCGTGGACCATGTTGGTTGTGGATGTGTGGTATGTCAGGAACCTGTGGGAATTAGCACAAGTATTTAAGCATTTACATGTAGTTACAAATACACTCCAACTCAAGTGTTAATAGCATTTAAACAAATACCCAGAAGGAAATTCTGCTTACCTTTTTAAACTTTTTAAATAGTTCAGCTGGGTCTGCTTGGACAACTGTGCTTCTGTGAGTTGTTGGATATACTCCCGGAGCTTTGGCCTGTCCTTGACAAAATCCAGGGTTGGTTCACGGTGGTTGAAGTAGTAGATGTAGCGAGCCACATTATCTACCTGAAAAGCAAAGAAAGCATGCTATTACCTGAGGATCAGGTCTATTTTGTTAAAACATATGCTCAATGTTTAATGTTTGTCCTCACCTCCTGTGTACAATTTTCAATCTGGAGGTCATCTCTCAGATATTTTAGGAAGTCCCTCAACAAAGGATGGTCCCGTGAATGTCTGTTATGAAGGCCCTTCTCTTTCATGGCTGCCTTGGTTGACTTCAGCGTGGTTTCTCGTACGCTGCAATAAAGAAAAAATATGCTTTTTTATCATTCATGTGAATGACCATTGCAACAGATTTCATCAGGAAAGTTGTGACATTAAACTCACCATTGAAAGGTCTCGCCACTGCTGACAGAGCCGTTATCAGATGACTCGTTCTCGCCTGTCTCAGCAGTGGCAGTCACCAGCGGCTGGGGGGTTTGGCTGGCAGAAGGGGTCTGCACAACAGTTTGGCCTGGCACTGGAACACCAACCACTGGCATGTGACGGCCCTGCAGTAGCTTAACCATCCAGGTGAGATCATGGTCATTAGATAAACCACTTCTGAGCAGATTGTAATTAAAAACTCTTCCAGTCTGCAGAATCTCAAGGGTGTCCCTCTTCGCCTTCTCCAATGCAGCCTGGATGGCTTCAGCTGACTCCGTTTTCATGCACACCCTGCGCAGATGGACAGACAGCATGTCTTGCGTCTTGATGCACACCGGGCACAGCAGGAAGTGCCTGTTGGACACACTAGAAATGGAAAAAGACATTTAATTTTACTGAAAGTTGTCTTTGTAACTTCACATAACAGTTAATAGTGTTGTTTTCAATTGTGAGCTAAATTTAGTCAAACATACGTCTTTGGAGCCATGTGGAAAACTGGAAAAACCTTTAGTCAGGATCTCAAAGTTTTTCTAGTAGCCTGGATATTGATATAATTTGATCTGTGTTCTTCAGAAAAGGTGGTGGTGGGTTCAAAGCAGTGTCTTCTGGTCTTCTCTGTTGAAAGGTGAGTTCAGCCGATCCCAGAAGTCTCAGCAGAAAAGTAGCTTTCTGGAGTCTGAGGTAAACATTAAATACCCTCCTAAAATTAATCAGGAAGGGGTGGAGATGTGATCGCAGCACTGTGATTGGATATCACAGCACAGCCTTTTATATCATAATCATGCCCTTCAAACAGGCCAACAATATCCCCCACCCCATTATGTAAAACATAGCAATTGGCCAGAAAGGACCTCTGCAAGTCAATGGCAGTCAGGTGCTAACTGCTGCAGATGCAGCTTGAACCTGCAATGGCCATTAATCAGCAAGATGGCCCATTATTCAAGAGCTTCAGCTGTGAAGCTAAAGTTCTTGAATAATGTGATGGGTGCTGATAACTGTTGCCAGATGTGCATTTCCCCCAGCCAAACAGGTTAAACATACCAACACCCAGATGTCTGCCTATACCCAGATGTTTTGCTGGGTGAGGGCACACTTGGCAAAATCTTTAGGACATGTCAATAAATGTTTAATTGTAACTAACCCAAACAAACAACATGATTTCCTTCAAAGATCACACTTTGGAATTATTAGTTAAAGTCACAACACATAATTTTATTGGCATTTAAAATGATAAACTCTGCATACTGTCCATTAATCAAAACACAGCAGTTGGCCAGCCAGTCTAGTAGCTGGTTACCTCCGAAGTTTCCCTCTGGATAGCTGGCGCTATTCTATGTAATAAGAGCTTGTGATAAGAAAACTGTTTATTTATACATTTAAAGAGAAAAAACAGAAGAAACATTAGTATTTTCAAACTTTAGGACATGTCATTAAATGTTTAAATGTAACTAACCCAAACAAACAACATGATTTCCTTCAAAGATCACACTTTGGAATTATTAGTTAAAGTCACAACACCACAGTCACATTAGTAAAATAGATTTAATTTTATTGGCATTTTAAATTATAAACACTGCATACTGTCCATTAATCAAAACACAGCAGTTGGCCAGCCAGTCTAGTAGCTGGTTACCTCCAAAGAGTTACCTCCATCTGTAAAGATGAAGTTCTTGAAAAATGTGATGGGTGCTGACAACTGTTGCCGGTCTGCCTTTCATCCAGCCAAACAGGTTGCCAACAATACAATAATTAACCATTTAAAGAAACAAAACAGAAGAGTGGTAATTGGCCACAAAGGACCTCTGCAAGTCAATGGAAGTCAGGGGCTAACTGCTGCAGATGCAGCTTCAACCTGCAATGGCCATAAATCAGCAAGATGGACCATTATTCAAGAGCTTCAGCTGTGAAGCTGAAGTTCTTGAATAATGTGATGGGTGCTGACAACTGTTGCCAGGTGTGCCTTTCACCCAGCCAAACAGGTTAACCATGCCAACTCCCAGATGTCTGCCTACACCCAGATGTTTTGCTGGGTGAGGGCACACTTGGCAAAATCTTATAGTTACAGGGTACAGTTTGCTGCATCCAATTGTTGTAAAAAACATAATTTTAAAGAACTTGCTGGACTTTAATATGTAATCAGCAAGATAACTTGAGTTATTTATAACTTTTCTTAGCCTGTGATAAGCAAAGAGTTTCTTTAAACTAAAATACATTTGAGGAAACAAAACATAAGATGTGACTCATACAAATGAGAGATTTTGCAGTATTTTAAGACATTTTAGATCACAGTCACATTAGTAAAACAGATTTGTTTGTTGAAGGAAAACTTAAATTCTTATGCCATTTCTCTAAATGCCCTTTGTTGCTCACAGACTTGAGTATGCACCCATGCGCACAGTGCCGGCCACACTACACCCCCTGCAGGATCAGTATACACACAAGACCACTTGTCCTTACCAAAATTTGCAATTTTCACTTGGTGATCTCGTTTCTGAAACCTTTATCCGACAATGCAAGCGTGGTATGTTTAATGTAGACTACCAAAACGTGGTACACACGAGTAGCACACAAAGACTTACAAAAAAGCTCACTGGAACCATACCCTTAGCAAAAGAGACAGTCGAAGATTTGAATTGAAAGTTCAAAATTTGTGCGATTTTGGCCATTTCTACATGTCGTACTATAACAAACTCCCAGAGATTTCATCCGACCTACTTCATCCAAGTTGGTCCGTGCCATCTTAAGACCTTGTAGATTAAAAGTTATTAAAAGAATTGTAATAGCGCAAGAGTTAATTGTGCAAGTTATAGCGCACCATCATCCGGTAGGGGGCCAATGAAAAAGGAAGTGGGTGTAACTTGAGTGTACACTGACCAATCGGCTCCAAACTTTACACTAATTTCCAACCCTGACAACATCTACAGGCCGAGATTGATTCCAAGCTACAGCGCCCCCTAGTGACAACAGGATGTAGGTCTAAAAGTCAAGGCGCTACACTTTAAAAATCTTCTCTTAGAGATTTCATCCGATCAACCTCAAATTTGTTTTACGATGAAAAGTTATGAAAAGCTTGAGTTTTCGTTCAACGGTGTGGGCGTTGCGCAATTTTGAGCATTTATCGGTGAACAAAGAAGTTGTTGTACCTTGAGTGTTTGATGTCCAATTTGGCCGAAATTTCTCACAATTTACCAGAGTCCAGGCTTGAGGACACCTATGAGCAAAAATGTACCTTTGGCTTTTGCGACCCCTGGTGGCAGCAGGAAATCAGCCTTATCTGACAAACACCATCCCATTTACGTGAAAGTTATAACGTGTGGTCTACATGTGATACTGAGCCACCCGCTATACTCTAACCAGGCACCTTTATGACTTTGCACCGTTTAAGATGCAGATAGGTTCCTTTGCCTTTGGTCACGGTCATTGCGAGCAGCGGCGCCCGACAGTAAACGCGCCGTGTAAGGAGGTGCGAGGACCCGTCCTACTTCACCCTGGAGCTCTGTAGAATGGCCCCAACTTCCTAGCATAGAGAGTTGCCGCCGGGCAATGCCAGTCTGTCTTTAGTGCAGGGTGTCCTGTCTTTACCAGCTTATCGGAAGCAGCGGCGCCTGCTAGTAACCTCGACATGCAAGGCCTAGAGGTAAACCCGCAGGACGGAGGAACCGTCGGCCCGAACACAAGCAGGAGGCCGGCCGGCGGGGGCCATCTAATGGCGGGTCACATTTGCGAATTGGTCAGTGGGTGAAAAGTCCAGAGAAACGCTGCCAAAATTAGGACAAACACTGGTAAAAGTGTCCATTTGAGGTCTCTGTTGGTTGGGCCTACTTCCCCAAGACTCCTCGGTGCAGTTCTCTGGAGGTCCGTGTTTTTATAAGTGGGTTTCTGAAATTGTGCGGGAGGTGGCTGTGAAAATCACCACAAAGTGGCTTTCACCAATGAAGGAGCAAAAGTGCAGAAGTGGTCAACCCTCTAGCACCTCTCACCATCCCCGGTTGAAAAACTTATAAAGAATCCAGGGGTTTGCGCCCCTGGTTACTTAATTTTTCATACTTTTTTCCCCCAAAGTTTTCCAAACAAGGAAGGGGAAAGGAAACGGTTGAGGGTCACCTCTACATATTCACCCCCTTCCTTGGTCGAAACACTTGGGGAAAATCCCACTAAATCACAGTTAAAGTTACCCCAGAGAAGGTGCTCAATGACCGTGGAGAGCTCTGCCCCTTCTCCCTGCCCTTCTCCGGCTGAAAAAACGTGGAAGAAAACACTAAATCAAGGTTTACGTTATCCCAGAGACAGTGCTCCATGAGCGGATATAGGGCTGCTGTTTCCCACTCTCTTTCTCCGGTCAATACTTAGAAAAGTCGGACACCTTTGCTGTTTACATCAGCGATTTATAGAATGTGATGGTAGTGGCTGCCAGAACCACCCCAAAGTGATGCTCACCGGAGAAGGGAGAGGCAGGAAACCCTCTACCACCTCCCCTCGTCCAGTCTAAAAACTTTAAAAAATTCCAGAATTCTTCGCCCCTGGTAACCTAACCTTTACATGTTTTTTTTCAAATTTTTTCAACCAGGGAAGGGGATATGCAGAAGCAGGTGACTTTCCCTGCCTTTGCATCTTGCCTTCTCCGGTCAAAATACTTTAACCTTTTAACACTTTAAACAGGCTCCAGGGCACTCTGCCAGCTTCATTCCGAAAGTGGGTGAGTCTACACCTATCCAGTGTTTCAATCAGTTAATATCAGATCTTTCTGAAGTAAGATTTTAAAATTAAAGTCTTAAACGTGCAAGTAAAACTGTACTTTAAATCTTTTTCAGCTTGTTAAAGCCATATTTTCAGTCTTTTCCGGCTACTCTAAAAAGGAATCCTCCTGTTAAGCCAGCTTTATTCCAACTCTGGGTGAGTCTACACATATCAAGTGTGTCACTCAGTTATTATCGGACCAGCTTCTCTCTGCTAATGCCAACTTATTCTAACTTTGGGTGAGTCAACATATATCCAGTATGTCAATGAGGTAATATTGTCAAAAAAATAATATAGTCTTTTTCAGGCTGTTAAAGACATATTTTTAGTCTTTCTGAGGCTACTCTAAAAAATAATCCTCTTGATAAATCAGCTTCAATCCAAAACTGGGTGAGTCTACACATCTCCTGTGTGTCACTCAGATAATATTGAGCCTTTCTGATTTAGGACTTTAAAATTAAATCCTTAAATATCCAAATAAAGATGTGTTTGAAATCTTTTCAGGCTGTTAAAGGCACATTTTTAGAATTTTTAAAGCTTCTCTAAAAAATTCATCCTCCTTTTAAGCCAGCATTGTTCCAACTCTGGGTGAGACAACACATTTCCAGTGTGTCCCTCCGGCAATATTGGATGCCTCTGATGTAGAATTCTAAAATTAAAGTCTTAAATGTCCAAGTAAAACTATGTTTTTAGTCTTTTTCAGACTACTCTAAAAAGGAATCGTCTTGGGTGAGATAACACATATTCAGAGTGTCACTCAGGAAATATCGAGCCATTCTTATGCAGGATTTTAAAATGAAAGACGGAAATGTCCAAGTAAAACTGTATTTAAAATCTTTTTCAGGCTGTTAGAGGCATACTTTGTCATATTCAGGATACTATAAAAAGGAATACTGTTAAACCAGCTTCATTCCAACTCTGTGTGTGACAACACATACCCAGTGTTTCACTCAGGTAATATTGTACCATTCTGATTTATTATTCTAAATTTAAAGTCTTCAATGTCAAAGTAAAGTTTTATTTGACACTTTTTTCAGGCTGATAAAGCCATATTTTTAGTCATTTTCAGGCTACTCTATAAAGGAATCTTACTGTTTGTCAGCTTCGTTCCAACTCTGGGTGAGACCACACATATCCAGTGGGTCACTCAGGTAATATTGGACCATTCTAATTTATTATTCTAAAATTAAAGGCTTAATGTTCAAGTAAAGCTATATTTGATGTATTTTTCAGGCTGTTAAAGCCATATTTTTAGTCTTTGTCAGGCTAATCTAAAAAAGGAACCCTCCTGAATGAGACTATTGCGGCCTCGGCCTTTCGGGCCAGAATGCGATTGTATTGTGATGAATTAAAGGTGTAAATAAATAATAATTTATCACGCACACACACACACACACACACACACACACACACACACACACACACACACACACACAAAGACATATTTACAGTTTAACAAGAACTTTGGGTGATGTTGAAACATGCCTTCAAAGGGGGGTGTTTTTTAAAATTTAAATCCAATCATAACATTGTCCAAAATGGCTCACCACAGCAACGAGTCAAAAAGCATCCCTCTCTGTTTTGGTGACTTGGGTATTTTTTTTTGGGGGGGGGTGGGGGTTGGGGTTATTATATGCAAAGGTGCAAATAAATAATAATTTATCACGCACGCACACACACACACACACACACACACACACACACACACACACATATTATTATATGCAAAAGTCAATAAACTGAACAAGTCCCCGTGACATGAAGGACAACACAAGTCTTTAAACTCCTGTGACCCAGAGGTAGATTTTGAGACCTCTGGTGGTGAGGTCTCTCCAGTATGGCAGTAACGAGCCTGCTGACTCGACTCCTGCTCCCCATGTTCTGGCGGCGGATCGGCCATATAGGATGGATCCAAAAGGCTCACAAGAGCTCTAAATCCAACATCATCCACAATTCTCAAAGTGAGTCTTGGTGACAAGGGATTCATCAATCCTGTCTATTTCCTACAACACAACAAATGTACATGAATTAATTAAGAAGTGCATTTTAGGCCTATTAAAATGTGAAAAACACAATCGGTTAAGACAGAAGTATATTAAGACACTACTGAAAAGGAAGAACTGATTCAGAAGAAAACTTTACCTGACTGTTGGATTCAGCTTTTCCAGAGGCAGTGCTTCTTAACATGGATGAGCTATGGTTGTTAAAGGCCTCAACACTGGACCTACAGAAGAATTTACAATAAGTAGCCTAAGTGATGTTTTTTTAATGAAAGGATGTACTTTTCTCATGTTTGGCCATATTCTGGGATCATTCTTTTTACCCTTGTGTTGTCTTTCTGCCGACCACCCAACTTTTGGGTTTTCTGGGTAAAAATCTTAAATTTAAACCTTTTTTTTTTTCAACGTTTTGGTCATCTTTTTTGCCAATTTTTTTTGCTTTACCCCAATGTTTTCGTCACCTTTTTCTGGGCTTTTGAAGCTTTTACAACTTACTTTTATAAAAACAAGAAATCAAATGCTATACATTTGAATAAAACAGCCAACATAAGAATATGAGCCAACAAGATTTCAGATTTCCTATTGTCATTCCACCGTACACTGTAGTACGAAATTACGAGCGAAGTTCACAGCGTAAAAAAATATTGTACAGAAACAATTAAAAACCACCATGGGAAAATCAAGATAATAGCTACATAAATTAAAATTTGTCTCGGTTTGTGAAGCAGTGTTTTGCATGTCCTTCAGTGTGTTCAGTGTGTTAAAATTATCAGGTTTATCAGCTGTTAAGAGGGTTGTCAGTTTTGCAGCTTTGTGGTTTCCTGTTCAAACTGTCTCTTTCCATTTAGTATCAGCAGCACATTTACATATTGCAACTTTTTTAGCCATTTGTATAGCAACCAATACGTCTAAAATGAGCTCTTTATGATTTATGAGCTTACCGCTAGAGGTAACCATGCCCCGATTTTCCACTGCTAAGCAAACGCATGAACAGTTGAAAATGCATATTGACATCAGTGTAATTAGTTGCTATTTTACCTTTAGCCAATTTGCTTCTGGTAATGCAACTCATTCAGCAGCTTGTGTAGTATTAAGGTTTTGTTAGAGATTTAGTCATTAGCATTTTTCATTTGTACCATCTGGGTTCTCTTTGCTAGATCCATCAACAAACAAATGAACTGTGCATCTGAGCACAGAGTGTCAGTTAGGTCAGGTCATGGTCAAGATTCTGAGTCATCCATCAGTGACTATATGTAGTGATGTGGATGGATTTAGTGTTCAATAGTCATGCATGAGAGGTGTCTAGATGGTGAGAGATAAGAGATTTCATTTTGCAGTAATGTGACAGCTACTGTATTTAGCACCAAAGGGTGAAACAAAATGCCTATATTGCCATTGATGCTGCCACTCCTGCCTGAACACAGGCTCTAGCTGCAGCTTGCTGGAGCAATATGCAACTGGTCTTTGTAGTCACCATAGGCCCGGGTCAAAACTGAAGACGTGACTCCGTCTTTCCAATCCACTATCTGTGGAAAGGTTTTAGAGTAACCCTGCTGAACGTCCTAACAGCTGTTTTATTTGAACAAAAGCATCATCAGCTTCTGATGTCCATACAATAGGATCTTAGGCAGTAAGTGGAATATCACATATTAGGGCCAACAATGGGGCAAGCTTTGCAGCATAGCTGGAAATCCAGCTTCCGCAAAAAATCCTAAAAAGCTTGTTTTTTTTGCTCTGGGTTTTGGTGCTTGCAATGTAGCAATTTTCCGATTCTCATCCGAATGTTTGCCCTCGTGAGATAACGTCTTGCCCAAGTACTTCACAGTTATCTGCCAAAGCCGCAATGTATTCTTACTGACCTTATGTCCTTGCTCAGAAAAGAAGACATGCCAGGGTGTCGGGTCATAGGCCTGTTCTGACGATAAGGCCACCAAAGTGTCATCGACGTCCTGTTGGAGCTTCCAATTTGGCAAGGTTAGATGGGTGGAGACTCACAATACCCTGGAGGGATTCTGGTATAGGTGTATCTTTTCATTTTGTAGGAAACCACGGACTAAAACTGGCTCGCCTTGGGATAGAGAAGAAATCATTACCGATATAAATATTTTTATCAGGTTGGATCAATCGTTCCTCTTGTTCTTCTGTAAGTAAGCAATATAACAGCTTCTCTGTTGTCCTCTCTGTACATGACTTGCAGGTTTGGCATGTATTGTCAACTTCAATAATTTGTAAAACGCATTTAAACTGACATTTAAAGAGTTAAAATCCTGAAAATTGTTGAATGTTTGGCAGTTTTGCACCATTTAAAAATATTGATTCATGAGGATTTTTTGTTTTTTTTATGCGTATATTTTTGCAACAAAGGTGTCCAAAAAATCTGTGTTTGACTCAAATTCTGCAGAAAAATGATGTCAACAAAGTTAATTAATTAATTAATTAATTAGGACGATTGTGGAGAAACCACCGTTGAATCACATCCACTTTGTGAACTATCTCCAATCTTAAATAATAACTATAATTTCTAGAATTGTTGGGTCTTTATTAATTACGGAGTGTGGGAATTGAACTATAAATAAAGTTGAATTGCATTGATTACACAACATATCCTTGGGGCTTGAAGGATCAGTAATGGGCACCAGACAACCCCCCCAGGAGGGCCCGTGTTTTTCAGAGAACCCGATAACCCTAACCTACCCACAACCTTTTCAAAACCCAGTGGTTTTGTTTGAATTTGCAACCCGTTTTAAAAACGGCATCAAAGCTTAAAATGTAAATATATGTTATTTAGCACTTTTCTAGTAACGACTACTCAAAGCACTTCTTTTGTGTATTCTCTTACTACACAATATCCATTGTACAGGTAGTGGTCCATTCATTCTTTATCTCCATGTGTAGTAGAAGGGGACAATTTTTCATGATTCACATGGGGGGCAACAGAGTCTGATAACTTGCTTAGTCAACCTAAATTGGAGTGGGACGGTAGTCTTTCTCTCGGGATCTCGTTGGACAGGATTTGTTTTGGGGGGGCAGTCACGTGATCGGGACACCGGGCTCGGGATGGGATGGGAGCGACAAGTGATTCCCTTGTCACCCTCCAACCCGTAGCTCTTGGTAGGTGTTGGATGTCCAGTACAGGGTCCAAATCTGATCCACCAGTACATGTATCTGGTGAACATGCCAGTCCCTTCAAAGCTGTAAATATGACGGATTACATCTGAGCATGTCACAAACCTCAGCATCCTTCATAGTCAGTCCTGGCCCCATGCATCTGCACTGCATCTCCGCCCTTTTCACCAATAATGGCTGCTGTAGTTGAGAGTACTCTGCAAAAAACAAGCTGGAACCACTGTGTGGATGCACAAATGGCATACAATTACAACGGCTTATTGTTGACATAGTCTTACATTGATTGTGGAATTTCAATAAACGAGTCCCATATCTCTCATATTAAACTATACCACTGATTTATTTTTATTTTGACATAAATCATATATACCATCTGTTAAATAACAACTTTTACAGCTGATAACACTGTTTAATGACATAAGCTACATAATGAGTGATGTCGGAGGTGGATGACTCAACTATAACACATCAAAAAGCTAACTGAAAAAGACTTTGGTTTAACCTCTGAAATCATGATCGTCGTGTATTGGTAACAATTATTAGACAGACAGCAATTTACTATTATGTTAATAGCATTCATGTTTTGGACACGTGTAGGCCTATATACATGATCAGGCATTATTCAGGTCAGTTTGATCCTGTAGAACCAGACTGACGCAGCCTAATGTCCTGAACCCGTTTATGGTGGGTTTAAGGCCCTGTATTCTCCTCAGCAGCAGCATGGAGTCCAGTATACCAAGGCTCAAGCAGACATGGGTTCATAGGTGTGGAAGTGGATTCCCTTGGAGCATGTGATCTTCATCACCGCTCCATTCAGACTGGTGTCAATAATCATCCTCATCATTCCCTCCGCTATCAGTGATGGCCTGGAGATAAGCGGAGAGAAATGTGTCATTAGATGAGATTACAGATGGAAAAGAGACACACACACACACACACACACAAACTTAACTTCATCTGCAACTTCCTCTAACTTACAGTAACGCTTCCCTTCTGCTGCTTGTCTCTAAAGTATCATTCGGCTGCAAAGTAGATTCTGAACCAATGAGTGAAAAAATAATGCAATAACCATAATAACGGAGTTACAATAAATCTGAACACAGACAGAAAAAAGACAATGAGTGGCTCCGAGGTTCTAATTAGCTTGTTAATTGGAAAGAGTCAAATGGCAAATGTCTAGGTAACTAGGACTATAGCTGAATGTTAGCCGGCTTGCTAACACTAGCGCATTCCCAGAAATGTTGATTCATGTGCAGTTTGTTCAACTTTCTTTCACTGAAGGAAATGAGCATGTCCACTTACGTATGTACTAGTGAAATAAAAAGCATTCATGTACAGTATTCTTGGAAAACTCATGTGTGTGTAGATCCTATACTTGAGGTACTAAACACAGTTTATGCTACTTATGTGCTGGCACAACATAACAAAGCACTACATTGTGCAATTGATGTATAAATAACTTGATCATTTCAAACATTTCCTAATATTAAATGATGAAATGTAACTTGTTATGATTGACTGGCAATGATATTAGCATGTCGTGTGTGTGTCTGTGTATATGTCTATTTGGTTGTTTTGGTTTTATTATTCATCATAGTGCATGTGCATATCGGGATGGGGATGAAAACATGACTTATTTTGCTGGGGCACAGCCATAAATGTTGGGGCATGTGCCCCAATAGAAAGGGTCTGGCAACGCCTATGTCACTTCCAGGTCAACACAGACACACAACAATAAGCACACAGACACATTCTTTCCTCACCAAACAATGTGCCTGACCATGTTGGAACAAGTCTGTGTGAGTAATGGGAAAGTATGCACGCACACACACACACACACACACACACACACACACACACACACACACATAGAAATCTACCAAAATAGCTTAGTAAACATGCGATGCATCCTGGTCCATGTATGTTCAGTTGTTCCTCAATCCATATAGCACACAATGTATTTATTCAATGGACTACATTTATCATTATCTGACTGGACGTCCACATTAAAGGTGGCACATTTTCACTTTTGTTGACTGTAGAAGAAGAAGAAGAAATTGTCATTAAGCCCCACTAGCTTGTATTTTTTTGCTGTATGATGCAATGAACCAAGGTTCTTTATCTCCAGACGTTGTCATTTGCTCCCAAAGGAACCAAATATGAATGAATTAGTATGTGTTTGACTCCCATCATCAACACTGTGGCTCTAGACTGGGTAAGCCCCGCCCACTCTGCAGGTTTAATTATCCTGCTTCAGTTCACAATTTTTGCAGGAACCAATCACAAACCGGCATCTCTCTGCAAATGACTTAACACTGAACGTGTAGTAGAAAATACTAACACTTCATATCTCGCTATACATGTACAGTGAGTTAAACTGATTTGAGTTAGGAGTATTTTGACTGCTGATAAGTGTGTGATTTAACTCACTGTAAAACTCCAAATTTGCTCATGCTGCGTTTGAAATCATCCTTGAACTTGACGAACTTGCCCATGTTGTCCTCATGTTCCACTGAGTGCAGCAGAGGGGTGTCGACGAAGGCGGGACACAGGACGTTGATCCGAACGCCGTACTGGCCCAGAGACGACGCGTCCTGCAACAACGTGGGGGGGGGGG